>NW_007727448.1:0-1864 GCF_000696425.1 Galeopterus variegatus
ACCCTATAAACACCTGCTAGAGTTCTTATCGAGTGGCATCCTACGTGTTTCTGTCTTAATCTGTGAACTCTTTCAGGGCTGACACTGCGTCAGTCTTGCACACCACCATGTCACTCTGCTTTGCCTGGAACATGGTAAGTGCTCAATGAATGAATTCTACTGTGCCTGACAAAGAGCTCCATACAGTCTGAGATGGATCTCTTCATGGCATGGAGGGCAGGGTTCATTAAGCACCAAAATCAGAAACACTGCAACTTTTCTTCAGTTTATTTGAACTCCACAAGCATTTATTAAGCACCTGCAATGGGCCACAGGCTGTGCTTAGCTCTGGGGACTACGAAGACCTCAGGTTCTGCTGCATGGCTTACCTTTTACACTTGTTGCAAAAGTGAAAAAAAAAAACAACCTTTCTAAAGTAAAGTTTTGGTAAGGTCACACAACTGACACAGCTGAAAAACTTTTGACGGCTTTTTATTGCTGATTAGAAAAAGAACATAGCTAGGCTGGCTGGTTAGTTCAGTTGGTTAGAATGCAGTGCTGATAACACCAAGGTCCAGGGTTCGATCCCTGTACTGGCCAGCTCCCCCNTATTATTTAATGTAGTAATGTGCAAGCACATAGATTATTATATCACAAATTAGAACAATATTTTGACAACTGTAATCTGAAATGACTGACTTCTTTTTAAAAATTGTATATAGTATATCTTGTTTTGTGCTTTTAGCAACATTATTCTGAGATGGGGTAAGTTTTACCAAACTACCAGAGGGGTCCTTGGCACAAAAAGTTTGAGAATTGTGGGCTCCAGAAAGAAGCTGAGGAAAGAAACTGAGACACCCCATCCAGCCTTGGCCTGACCCTACCCTGGTAGTGCAGCTGGAAGGTCCCAAGGCCATCATCCTGGAAGGTCCGGAAGTAGACGGAGATGGTGTTGGTGGGGCTTCGAATTACCTGCCCCTCCACCAGGAGTGTCTGGTTGGCCAGGACTGTCAGGGTGGGGCCGTCCACCCCACGGATGGAGAGCAGCTCCCCGTCGGACAGGTTCACGCTCTTCACCTGGGGGCCGGCAGAGGCAGACAGAGAGAAACTCAGTCATTTTGGAGACAGGTCCTCCCAGGCTTTGAGCATACCAATGCAGCACCCCCAGCCAGCCCAGGTATCACTAACACATCACACTCATGCAGCCCCTAGTCAATGGGACTGATGGGCCCCAAGCCCATTCATAGGAGCTCTGAGAACATTTAGGTCTCTCTCATTTCCTCAAGACCAAGGAGACAGAATGAAAGCAAGCTGCAGGACAGTGCTGTTGCAAGGAACCTGTAGTCTGTGAGGTCCCCGTAGCTGTGTCCTATGAGAGAGGCCCTTAACGGAGGCATCTGGATGCTGGTGGCTGAGATACATTCTCCTGGAGCTGGCAGATGGAGGCAGGGGTTTGATCAGCTTGTACCTGAGGTCCAGTCTCCAGAGAGAATGTAAACTCCATGAAAGTAGGGACTTTTCCTTGCTATTCAGTGTCCCCAGTGCCCAGAATAGTGCCTGGCATGTAGTAGGTGCTCAATAAATTCAATAAATGATTGAATACATTTTTTCCTCTTCTGCATGAATTGGCAAGTGAGGGGGTGGGGGCTTCATTTCTAGGGCACTCTCAGGCCTACTCTCTTATCCTTCCAAATGGTGGCTGCAACTCAGAGCCATCTGCCCCTTCCTCAAAGAACTGGGCAAGTGCTTTGCCATTTCCACTTTCAAGGCTGGGAGGACAAAGTAGGGAGATACTTTAATTGTACACAGGGAGACTGAACAAACGGAGCATGTGTGTGTGTGTTTGAGGGGGGAGTACTTTCCTCAGTTCCCAGTGCCCTTCATC
>NW_007727448.1:3105-4247 GCF_000696425.1 Galeopterus variegatus
AAAAAAAAAAACAACCTTTCTAAAGTAAAGTTTTGGTAAGGTCACACAACTGACACAGCTGAAAAACTTTTGACGGCTTTTTATTGCTGATTAGAAAAAGAACATAGCTAGGCTGGCTGGTTAGTTCAGTTGGTTAGAATGCAGTGCTGATAACACCAAGGTCCAGGGTTCGATCCCTGTACTGGCCAGCTCCCCCACCCCCCCAAAAAAATTAAATTAAACTCTCCCAGAAAAAGAACATATCTAGATCTCTGACCTTGGCCTAGAAGGATCTGACACCATGTGATCATGGCTTCCGTCTCTGGCTTCACATCCATCCTCTCCTCTGTGAGACAGTGAACTGGATGGCTTACCACTCCCAGACATGTCTCTTTGGTCCATTTTAAAAACACTTCTAAAGATGGGCAGTCAGTTGGGGAAGGCTGGGAACTAGGGTGATTAGCATGCTGAGGATAATTGGTAACGTGTGGAGTGTTCGCTCTCTCACTGCTGGGCTCTGGCTAAATGATTCTCTCTCTCTCTCTCTGCTGGGCTTTGGTCAAGTTCTTTCTGATCTCTGCACTGTCATATTTACTTCTCCATGAAACTCTGTAAAGCAGTAACATTGTTTCTATTTTACTGGTAGGGAAACTGAGGCTCAGAGAGGGGAAGTTCCTTGCCCAAGTCAGGCAGCTTTAACTGGAAGAGGTGGGACTTAAAACCCAGATGTTTGAGCACTATGCCACCCTGCTTCTCCTTTCTTAGTTTACAGGTGAAAGTTAATCAAGTGAACCAGGTGGGACTTCAAGTGTGTGTGTGTGTGTGTGTGTGTGTGTGTGTGTGTGTGTGTGTGTGTGTTGATAAGCAGGTATTAAGGGGCTGTCCTTCTGGGTATAATGCCTCACAATATATCAGCACAGCCCACATCCCCTCCATGTGTTCCAAGCTATTTCAGCAGGGCAGTGAGTTGGGAAGTCCTACTCACTCGCTGAAACCCAGCTAAAATTGCCCTGGTTAGAGACAGCCAAACTGGTTAGGAAGGTAACAGTAAGCCTGACTCCGGCA
Source organism: Galeopterus variegatus (assembly GCF_000696425.1). Taxonomy (NCBI): domain Eukaryota; kingdom Metazoa; phylum Chordata; class Mammalia; order Dermoptera; family Cynocephalidae; genus Galeopterus; species Galeopterus variegatus. The sequence goes on from NW_007727448.1 coordinate 4,150, forward strand.
GTCCTCCACAGCCTTCCTGCTGGAAGAGGAAGCCACAGCAGGGCACCCTCCTGGGGTTACCTGGAGCTCCACCCCGTAGCCAGTGTAGACTGTCACGT
>NW_007727448.1:4325-12229 GCF_000696425.1 Galeopterus variegatus
CGGTGGGTAGTCGCTGGAGTCAATGTACCCCTCAGGATCGGAGAAGCTCACGCTGCAGAGAGCTGGAGGGAAGCACTTTAATTAGGACACCAGGAACAACTGGGGTGGAACTGGGCCTCTAGGGGGACCTGTGTGTTCCTGTCCCCACCCCTCCCAATGCTGTTAATTCTCCTTCAGCTCCAGAGTCAACATATAACAAAAATAGCAATAGTTGACATGGAATGGCCACTTAGTATATGCTGGCAGATGACATTCTAACTTGTCTACAGGGTGATCCCATTTATCCTCATGAGGACTGATGTTTTATTCCCATTTTAGAGACAAGTAAACAAAAGCCCAGAGAAGGGCTGTGTCTGGGCCAAGCTCACACAGCAAGCACCATTCAAACCCAGAGCTCACTCTCTAATGAGTGGCCACATTGCATTTGCCCCAAACCAATGTGTGCTTGGCAGGTGGGGGTCCCTCTCCTGTGTTTGAAGACGGGAGAGAAAATAAAAGAAAGATGGGAACACACAAGTGCACTTTATCAGTCAAGAGAAATACATGTAATGGTCAAAGTAAAAGCACTTTGAAAAGGCTACTGCCTTCTAAGCAGGTTAGGCAATTCTGTTTCAAAATGAAATGTTTTGAATCCAGCTCATTAGTGGTGTGGCCTTGGGCAGGTTGCTGGGGTCCCGGGGTCTCAGTGGTCTCCTCTTTGAAGTGAAGATCTTAATTCTGAGCCACAGGGCCAAACTCATAGTTAGTGCTCAATAGATGAGAACTGTGGGGGCCTGGGTGTCCCTGGATCCCCTCCACCCCCCTGCCCTGCACACAGTGGGTGCCTCATGGCTGTTGCAGGAGGGTGGGTGGAGTTGGGGGCTGCATACCTGGGGCCTGCTCAGTGGTGATGACCGTGGTGGTGATAATGGTGGACGTGGTGGTCTCCTGGCTCTCTTCTGAGGCTGACCCCGTCAACTCGTTCTCACCTTTGTCCACGAGGCTCATGGGGCTGGCATCCTCAGGGGCAGCCTCCTGGGCCTGAACAGGCATGTTGGGCTCCCTGGGGTCCGGCTTCTGGGGCAGCGTGTGGGCCGCATATGGCTGCGAGGTGAAGGGGGAGATTTGTAGGGGTGCCGGCGTCGTGGGGACTGCATCTTCCTTCTCATCCAGCCAGAAGGGCACTTCTGACGATGGCTCAAAGGTGACGACAGGGTCCGGGTCCCCTGGTGGATGGGGCTTCTCCGTGGAGGAGGAGAAGAGACCTGGACCCGATGCTGGCTGGGACCCTGCCCTCTGGATGGTGGCTGTGGAGGTGGCTGTCGGCTTTAGCTGCTTCCTGGCCAAGTTCACCTGCTTGAGAGAAGGCAGCTGCTTCCTGGGGGAGAAGGGGTGCTTGGTGCCAGCCTCCTCTGGAAGCAGAGGTGACAGGGCTGGGGAGTCGTGATGCACGGGGGGTGCTGTCCCTTCCAACTCTAGCTCGCCTAGCTCTTCCCCCGGCTGCGTGGGATTCAGAGGGGCTGTTGTCACTCTCTCTTCAGGGCTGTCTTTAGCCAGACTGCTGCTGTCCAGTGCTCCAGAGGGCAGCAGGTGAGGACCAGAAGGGCCAGCATCTCCCTCTGAGCGAGCATCTTGGGAGAGGAGAAAAGACACCAGTTAGCTTGGGGCCAAGGGGGTTCAGGACTCCTACCTTCCGTCAGTCTCTGACAGTGGCCCTCCCACGGGTGGCACCCAAGTCATGCCGGGCTGGCCTCCAAACCATTTAACACTCAGCATCCAGCTGAGACTTGAGAGAGGCCATACTTTAGGAGTAAAAGGCACACCCTACAATTAGACCTAATTTTTTTTTTTCCTTTTTGTCTTTTTTCGTGTCCGGCAACGGACCGCAACCCTCAGTGTTGTGCCCGTACCGGACCGGGACGGCCACGGGATCGCAACCCTCGGCGCTGCGCCCGCACCTCGCTCAGCCAGTGAGCGGGAACTGGTCTGTATGTGGGATCCGAACCCTCGGCGGGAGCGCAACCGCGCTTCCCAAGTGGCACACTGTAGCAGTGCGCAACCAGGCCGGCCCGTTTCCTTCCTTTTTTTTGCCTTCTCTCCCTTTATTGTCTTTGTTCCCCCTTGTGCTCTTTCTTCCTTCCGTCCTTCACCCTCTTCTTCCCTCACTCCCCCACTCCCTTTCTTTTCCTGAAGATTTGGAATTGATCATGCCAGGACTGCGCTAAGCATTAGGACTACAGAAACCAAGGGCATGAGAGTCTCATGACCCAAGTGTATATGTACTCGGGGAGGGGAAGCAGGGGCAGAAAAGTACAAACAATCTTATTTGGTGTGATAATTGCTTAGAAAGAGAGAAGCCTGTGTGATAACAGGACAAAGAGGATGGGCCCTTAACCCAATCTGCAGGGCAGGGCTGCCATGTTCAGTTGGGCAGGTCGTTCATTGCACAAGGACATCTAGCTAAGAGGATGGTGGGAATGTAAACCAGGCCTCACTCTCTTCTCCAAACTGTGTGCTATGCCTTGGTTCAGGATTATATTGTCTGGGATTGAGGGGGCACACTTTTTAAAAAAATAAAAGTAAAGCTTTTATATATAAAAATGACTTTGTGGGAGACACAAAATGATTTATTTGAGGATTCAGAATCATGAAGCAGATTAAAAACAGAGAGATGTGTGAAGACCCATGGAGACCAGGGTCTGGCTGAAGTGGGTGCACACAAGGACTTGCAAGGGGCAGAATGCACAGGTGGAGGGTGATTAGGGGTAAAGCCAAGGTAGGGAGGTAGGGACCAAGGTCCGGAGGCCCTTTTATACCCTGCTAGTCCCTTGTGATTTATTTTTGTCTTGAAAGTAAAACCATCTAGTAATATTGAAGGAGATCTGGTCCAGGCAGCTATCTGGCAGTATTGTGCTTGAAATCATTTTTGTTTACTTTTTTTGAGACCCAGTTCTGCCAATTGCTGGTGAATGGCTTCACCTGTCTGAGCCTCAGTTCCCTCAGCTATGAAATGGGGCTATTTCCTAGGGTTGCATTATTCAGTAATGCATGCAAAGCACTTAAGACAGTGCCTCATCCATAGTGAGTGCTTAGTAAATGCCAGCTGCTGTCATCTTTTTTTTTTTAAACTGTTGTCATTGTAATCCTAGTCCCACAGCAGGAATCTGAAGCAGTCAGAACATCTCCAATGATGATTTTGAGACAGAGAGGAATGACATCATTAGGACAAAGGTTCTCGGACTGGTAGCTGTCCTTGTCGATTTTCTGCAGAAAGACACTCACTCAGCCACAGTCTCCAGGCCCTTCAGTGCTGTCATTTAAATTTATTTCAGTAGTCGTTGGAAAGGCTCATTTACTTTCATGGAGTCAGTGGCAGTGGCTTAATCTATATAGACTGCAACAGTTTGCAACTGGCATCAACAAATGTTCCTGTTGTGTAACATTGATTACCAGCCAGTGCTCATTCCAGGCTGGCGGTGACGTTGGGGCTGGAGCAGGTACCAGGGAGGAGAGAGTGTGTGAATGACAGGAGGGCAGGTCATGGTCATTCAGAGGTGAAGCAGGTTTCCTGGTCTAAGTTGGGAAGCACTGAGGCTTCAGAGTTAGACCTGGGTTCAAATCCTGCCTTCTACAGTTACAAGCTGAGTGAACCTGGACAAGTCCATTAACTTTTCTGAGGCTGAGCAGCCTCTTTTGTATAAAAGAGATATTCTGTCTACTTCCTAGGTTTAGATCAGACATGAGGCTGCTCAAAACTGTGGCTTTTATGCACACCGTCGATTTTACCAATGATTGCTGTGAACCAACTTTGTAGACTGTGGAGTGAGAAGAGGGTGCTGAGGTCAGGACACCCAGCTCCTGAGACCCAGCTGTGGTTTGATGCAAAGGGCTTGGATGCAACCAGGGGTTGGGGGATCTGGGTAGTAGTCCCATCCTGGTCACCACTCACTGACGTGACTTTGCATGGGTCTCCTCTTTGTGTTCTCTATGTATCAGCTAAACTAGATATGATGTAAGGGCCATTCTAGCTCTTGACATTGTTAGTTTTTGACATGACAAGGTAATTCACAATTATTCTTAGAACCATTTGTTAACCATGATAAATGGGAAGAGTGACTGCCAAATCCCTAGTGGCTGATGAGTTGCGTTGGGTCCTGTGGCCAGCCAGCCCCTTGACAAATATGTCTCCTTGATCACAAGGGGAGGTTGAGAGAGAGAGAGAGAGAAGGATGGCAACCATGATTAGAAAAACAAGTTGTGTCACCTGCACACACAAGGTGACAAAAAGCGCATCAATTTTCCTTACACACAATAATATGATATTTATAACATCTTTTTTTTTTTTTCCTTTTTGTCTTTTTTTGTGTCTGGCAACGGACCGCAACCCTCAGTGTCGCACCCGTAACGGACCAGGACCGGCAACGGGATCGCAACCCTCGGTGCTGTGCCCGCCCCTCGCTCAGCCAGTGAGCGGGAACCAGTCTGTATGTGGGATCCGAACCCTCGGCGGGAGCGCCACCGCGCTCCCAAGCGGCACACTGTAGCAGTGCGCCGCCGGGCAGGCCCTATAACATCTTATTTTTGATCGCTTTCCTGAATGCTGAATAGGTGGCCAGGCATGTGCTAAATGCTTTGCAGTTTACTTCTTTTAATTCTTTCCACCTTATTAGGTAGAAAATATTCCTGTTTTACAGATGAGCAGACTGGGGTTCTGGGATATTAAGTAACTTTTCAAGGTCACATAACAAAGCTGGGGTTCAAATCTAAGTTTCCCTGACCTCAAAGTCCATTCTACTAGCTCTCTTTAGAAATGTGGGGTATTGTGGTCACCTGGCATTCTCCTCCTCAGCTTGAAGCAGGCTCTTCCCCTTTTCCTCCCAAATTCTCATTTTGTTTGTATTTCTGCTGAGTGGGCTGTAATCCCAGCTCCCCACCTCGAATTCAGATCCACCACATCTGAATTTCCAGGGGTAGGTCTTGGGAAGTTGAGGATTGAAAAGTCCCTCCAGTGCTTTTTATTATCAGGGTGATCAGGGAAATTCAGGAATCTGTGACCTTGCCTGACTTTCTACATATTCCTCTTTAGTTTTGCCTTATAGGTACCCGAGGAGGTTGCAGGTGGCAGGAAACAGGGTGTGAGTTTGCACAGCAGGTGGTGACTCTTTGACTCTTTCTAAAGCCTGTGACCTCCCCTGGTGATCCCAGCCCTCCAAGACCCAAACACAGCCCATGGAAGCAGAAGCAAATACAAGAGAATGGATTCTGCAATTGGCTTCCTCTTCACAGCCACTGCTCCCACCCCTAGGGTCCCCAGGGTAAAAGGATACTAACCACAGCAGCTATAAAGCACTTAGGACATAAACGCAGCTAGGTTGAAAGTCAGCCTTTTCCCACTGGAAACATGACTGTCAAGGAAAGTTTTGTATTTACCAGTTAAATTCACCTCCCTGCCTCCAACATGCCCCCCACCCCCCCAAATCACACACAGGTGGGATCTTGCTGGCTGGCATCAAACGTAAGGCCAAGTTCAAGCCAGATGAATATGTATCTGTGGTCTGCAACGTATGCAGCCTTCAGGCCTCATTCATAAGCTGGGATGTTGGCCAGATGAGCGACATGCAAAAAACCAAGTCCCATTGAGAATTAGTCAGAATTGGATTCCAGGGCCTCAGAAATGCAGCAATTTAATAACTTGCTCTAATAGGCTGGTTTTTCCTGGGACCCCAATACTACTGAGTTAAATTCACTCTTCTCTCTCTGAGCTTCAAAAGTTTCAATCATAGTTGTCACATTTGGCTGATTCTTCCTTTGTCATGTACGTTCAGTTCCCTACTCAGATGTAGTCAATGAATAAATCAATCAATGAAAGTGTTGGGTGTTGACTTTCTCCTCTGGTTGACACTCGGCATGAGACAGGCAACACTCTAAGATATGGCCCCTGCCCTCAAGGAGTCAGGAAGACAGACACACACTGATAGCCCAGTACAGAGATCCAACAGAAGAGATGACTCTTTAATTAAATGCATTTAGATGTTGCTCTTCTCTCCAGGGATGAAACTAAGCCACATGAAAGGCAGCTGAGCATTTGTCCTGACATCCAAGTTGGGGAGGGAACATCTCTCTCTCTCTGCTTTTTCTCTAACTTTGATGGGAGATAGGAGATCAGATGGGGAAGCATCCCATTAAAGTGGAAAAAGCACAAGTTCTGAAGCTGAAGGTTTATTTCTTAAATGCCCGGCAGCCGCAGAATGGCTGGGACGGACGCAGAATCCCAAGCAATAACTTGTCATCCTGCAGGCACAAAGCCATGTCAGTGAAGGAACGGGAGCTGCGGAGTGCTTCTGCCATCACGTTCAGTGAAAAGAGCAGTTCTATGGTGTGTATGTAAACGACTAGAAACAACCAAGTAAAACAGATTGCCATGCGGAGAGTTGTATTTTGACTTGAAGGAATGGCACGGGGTGGTGAACCTTATTGCCTCTAGGTGGTGAAATTGTTGATGATGTTTTTTCTCCCTTCTACTTTTTGGCATTTTCCAAAGTGTGCATAACAAGCATATAATACATTCTTAAGTGAAAAAAAGTATTTACAAAAATAGCTGTGTTTAAGTGCTGGCTTTAGCACCTAGTGGTTGAGAGGTCTCGGAAAGGCAAAGACATATTTGTAATCACAGAAGCACTTCATTTACTGACTGAGTCATTAAGTCTCTGGAATGCAGTTTCCTCACCAGGGATGGTGATAATTTTTCCCTCACAGGACTATTTACAGTGACTATCTCTAGGAGGCAGGACTGATGGGTGAATCAATGGATATATTTTTGGTAAAAGGGACTACAAAAATGTTAGTCACTATTGTAGTCATCATTATTAATATCCAATTCATTGGTTATTTCTTGTACCTTCGGACTTCACGATGAGGACTTGCTCAGCCTGCCCACGTTGGTTTGTTTAGCCCCAACAGGGACAAACCCAAAAGGTAAACATCACATCTTAAAGATCAAAAGTCTCCCACAGATCATGGTTTCAAACTGCCCAGAGAAGAAACTTGAGGTCCAGAGAGGGGAAATGGCTACCCAGGGTCACACAGCACAGAAGAAGCAGTAACAAAACAAGGCTGTCTGAGGATTGAAAAACCATGCCCAAACATGTCAAACAAAACCAAAAACGAAACTGAGAGCACCTGGATTTCCCTGAAGAGTCAGTTAATTCTATGCCTTCTGTATCTGGGCTGGATATTTTTACCTGGGGCAAGGGCCTGTCCTGTGCACTGTAGGGTATTGAACAGAATCCCTGGCCCCTACACACTACCATCCCCCCATCCACCCTCAGTTGTGACAATCAAAAATGATTTCAGATATTGCCAAATGTCCCCTGGGTGACAAAATCACCTCTGGTTCAGGACCACTGGGTTAACCACAGTGACCATTGGCACTGTACTTGGAACTGAATAAATCTCCCCTCCCACCTCTGGAGCTGATCAGCTTTGTTTTGCTTATATCACTGAATTTTAGCACTGAAGAAGGTCTTAGCATAATCCGTATTTTATAGATAAGGAACATGGATTGAGTGAGGGCTGAGTTTCCTTGTCCCAGCATATTTGGTCATCGCTTCAGTCACTTATTCACCTGTCCATTCATTCATTCATTTAGCACTTACTACATACTAGCCTCTGCACCAGGCAGCAGGTGCTGGCACCTAGAGATCAGCCTTGGATAGATTCATGGTGCTGATCCCATCTGGACTTTGAGAAGACTCTCTGGGACAAAGGGCAGAGGTCGGGGTTGGCTCGAGGTCAGTAGGAGTCTCATCTACTGACTCAGTTGCAGCCCTCTATGCCCACACTAGCAATACTGATCTTTAGATTATGATTTACACTCCACAAAGGGCATTACCACTCGTAATCTCATCCCAACCTCCAAATGGTAT
>NW_007727448.1:12699-24409 GCF_000696425.1 Galeopterus variegatus
GAGAGAATTATATTAAGTGAAACGAGTCAGGCACAGAAAGAGAAATATCACATGTTCTCACTTATTCGTGGGAGCTAAAAAAATAAATAAATACACAAATAAACTGGGGGGAGGAGGAAGGAAGAAGACACAACAATTACAATTCCTTGAAGTTGATATGACAAGCGAACAGAAAGGAGATTGTTGGGGGGGGAGAGGAGGAGGGAGGGAGGTTTTGGTAATGGGCCACAATGATCAACCACATTGTATGTTGACAAAATAAAATAAAATTAAAAAAATATATAAACATATGCATTATTGAACCAATCTCCTATTGATCAATATTTACATCGTTCCCATTCCCTACCCCCTCCTCCAAATAATACTGCAATCAATATGTATCTTTGGTGAACATATAATTTCTTCAGGAGAGTATCCTAGAAGTTGCATTTCTCAGCCAAAATATTTAGATATTTAAATTTTTGATTGACATGGAAAAATTACCTTCCAGAACAATCTGAATGTATTTACCCAGCTGCCAATCTATGGGAGAGTAGTGCTGCCCCCCAGCTTTATCAGCACTTCACTTCGCTTTAAACTGGATCGTCTGAATTGGAATCTGGGTCAGTTGGATACAGGCCAACTTCTACAAAGTCCTCTAGGTGATTTTGAGGTACCCTTTGGCCTTCCCTAGTTGCCACTTTTACTTGAAGCTGTGCCCATAGTCGGTCCCAACCTTTCACCTGCCTCCCCACACTTTTGCTCAAGAGCAGCCAGGGAGCTCATTCTAGGGTGCTTTGCGGGTCTGCCTCACATCAGCCAGAGTTTATGCAACAGACCAGGCTGAAGACCCGTGGCAAACGAGGGCTAGGAAGAAAAGTGTAGATTCAATGGCCTGAGAGCAAAAGAAGCTCTACTTAAACAGTGATAGATTTCTAGGTAAATGGGCTGCCTGCTCATGTCCCAAAGCAGAGAGACATTTAGTCATTGACACCCACTAGGATGGTGCAAAGTTTTCACAATACAAAGTATTGTTTGTAGCAGCAAAACTCTGGAAACAACTTACATGCCCATCTATAGGAGATTAGTTAAATGGTTGTAGAAACACGCAATGGAATACCTACAGTGATTTTATGTCATGCCTTTATGCCTTTAAACCCTGCAGGTTTAAAGGCATGAGATAAAGTCACTGGTGAATACCATAAAGAACAGCATGGCAAGAACTTTCAAAATTACAAGTACATCTTTCCTTCCACTCAGAAGTCCATTTCTGGAAATTTACCCTGCAGAGAGAAATTTGCCTGCATGCAAAATGACGTGCACACGAGGTTAAGCAACACAACACTGCTTGGAGTAGCAAAAGATGCGGAGACAAACCAAGTATCCATCAGAAAGGTTAAACATTCAGGTGAAATGCCGTGCAGCTGTAAGAAGAGGATGATGAAGCTCTCTACGGACTGAAGGGGATAGATGGTCAAGGTTTCTGTGATGTTAAAAAGCAAGGTATAGCGTGTCATCACTCATAAGTGGGCGCTAAGAGAGAAAGAAGGAAGGAAAGAAAGATCACGGTGGTGCATTGTACTTGCAGAGCGAGAGAACAGACCTAGGATTGCCAGGGGTGGGGCAGAAGGGGGAGGGGGGTTGGGGCGAGGTTGGGTGGGGGATACGGGGAGTAACTGCATTTGACGTTGTGCGCATGATGATAGTATTGATCTGATCATCACATCTTGGGCACAGGTGCTGATGATCAGCTCTGTGCTCCATAAATATGTATAATCAATAATAATAATAATACAAAAAGCAAGGTGCAGAGGGTTCTAGAAAAGTTAAACTCGTAGAAGTAAAGAGTAGAATGGTGATTACCAGGGGCTTGGGGGGAGATGTTGGTAAAAGGATACAATGTCTGAGTTAGACAGGAGGAATAGGGGGTGGGGCGAGGTTGGGTGGGGGATACGGGGAGTAACTGCATTTGACGTTGTGCGCATGATGATAGTATTGATCTGATCATCACATCTTGGGCACAGGTGCTGATGATCAGCTCTGTGCTCCATAAATATGTATAATCAATAATAATAATAATACAAAAAGCAAGGTGCAGAGGGTTCTAGAAAAGTTAAACTCGTAGAAGTAAAGAGTAGAATGGTGATTACCAGGGGCTTGGGGGGAGATGTTGGTAAAAGGATACAATGTCTGAGTTAGACAGGAGGAATAGATTCAAGAGATCTACGAGGGTACTTCAAAAAGTTCGTGAAAAAATGGAATTAGAAGAAAATATGAATCTTCTATGAACTTTTTGAAGCACCTTGTATGATACACCACAGTGACTATAGTTAGTAACAAGGTATTGAATTCTTAAAAATCATGAATAGACAAGATTTTAAGTGTTCGCACCACAAAAAATAAGTATGTGAACTAATTCATATGTTAATTAGATGGATTTAGCCATTTCACGATGTACACATATTTCAAAACATCATGTTGTGTACGTTAAATATATACAATTTTGATTTGTCAATTAAAAATAAATTTAAAAAATGAATACTCTGGACAGCAAGTTTCACTTGTGTTCAGCCATATGTCAACATAGACACAGGAGGCGAGTAGCTCAGAATTGACCTGTAATGACAGTTCTTTGTTTGCAGGGGTGGGGTAGGCAGTGGTGGCGGTGTAGGGTAAAATTTTAGGAATGATGTCTCCAGACTATATGAACAAGTGGCTGCTCACTCCTATTAGCAGAAAAGAAGCCTTTTTTCTTCTTAAAGAAAAAAAAGCAAGATGCAAAATGGTGTGCAGAGTGTGTTACCTTCCTTGTTAAAACAGGAATAGAAAGTAAGACTACGTATATTTGCATTTGCTTATATGTGCATAAAGGAACTTTGGAAGGAGACACAGGAAACTCATTATACTGGTTATAGGGGACGTGGGGCATTGGAAATAGGGTGATGGAGAAGAAAGGAGAAAAGGACAATTTTCACTATAGACCTTTTCACATACATGAGGGCACTTCAAAAAGTCTGTGAGAAAATAGAATTAAAAGATAATACAAACCTTTCCATGAACTTTTTGAAGTACCCTCATACATACATATATATATGTATATGTGTGTATATGTACATATGTATGTGTATATGAAAGTAGTTCAAAAAGTTCATGGAAAGTGGAATTAAAAGATAATATGCATCTCTCCATAAGCTTTTTGAAGAGCCATCTATAGGGAGACTATCACCTACTCAAAAACTAGGTAACAGATTTAAACACAATAAAAAGAAGGGCAGAGCTATGTGGCAGCCCGATTCAGCGTGAAGCGGGAACGGTCAAGGCTGGGCAGTGTGGACAGCAGCTCTCCTGGGTGTAAAGTTAGGAGACATTTGAAAAAGGCAGTGGGGACTTCCTCAGTAGAGTAGGACTAAGGATTTTTTTTTTTTTGATGTTAGAGTTTATTTCATTTTATTTGATTTCCCCCCCCTCCCTCCCCAACTATATCATATCTGTTCACTTGTCTTAACACGTTCAAGGAATTGTTGTGATTGTTGTGTCTTCCCCCTGCACCCTTTATTTGTTTGTACATTTATTTATTTATTTATTTTTAGCTCCCACAAATAAGTGAGAACATGTGGAATTTCTCTTTCTGTGCCTGACTTGGTGCATTTAATATAATTTTCTCTAAGTTCATCCATGTTGCTGTGAATGGTAATATTTCATTTTTTTTTTTTATAGCAGAGTAGTACTCCATTGTGTAAATATACCACAGTTTCTTTATCCACTTGATGGATAATTGGGCTGGTTCCAACTCTTGGCTATTTTAAATAGTGTTGTAATAAACATGAGAGTACAGGTATCTGTATCCCTTCAGCATGATGATTTCCATTGCTCTGGGTATATTCCCAGCAGTGGGATGGCTGGGTCATATGGTAGATCTATCTGCAGTTGTTTGAGGAGCCTCCATACCATTTTCCATAGAGGCTGCACCTTTTGTCCCGCCAACACTGTATGAGAGTTCTGTTTCCTCCGCAACCCCCCAGCATTTATGGTTCAGAATCTTTTGGACATTAGCCATCCTAACTGGGGTGAGATGGCATCTCAGTGTGGTTTTGATTTGCATTTCCCGGATGCTGAGTGATGCTGAGCATTTTTTCATGTGTCTGTTGGCCATTTGTATATCTTCCTTTGTGGTGGAAGAGAGATTCACTTTTTATCGTGTATCATCTTATACAGTTTGGTCATTTTGCCATGTGTGTGCTATTTTTGTAGTAATAATATGTAATAATTAATGTCCTTATATTTGTCACCCTGATTTCGGAAGAGGGCAGAGAGCAAACCCCAGCCTTTCTTGGGGTATCCAACTGCTCTCACATTTCTCTGGGGAGCAGGAAAATCTGCTTCCCTCCAGCAGGAACCCCCCAAGAATAATACTTCTGCTCCTCCTCTCCATCCGTCCCTCCCGTCCCAAGGAAAAGGAGGGATGATTTGATTGGAGGCATTAGGAAGTCACTGAGATCTAGTGGATCCTTTTTCCAGGGCAGAGCCACTAGACCAAAAGCTGGCAGTGTCGAACTCTGTCCTTGTTCTCATTGTCATTGTCATCCTCCTCCTCCTTACCTCTCTCTCCCTCTCTTCCTCTCTCCCTCTCTTCCTCTCTCTCTCTCTCTCTCTCTCTCCCTCCCTCCCCCATCTCTCTCCCTCTACCTCCCCCATCTCTCCAGGCTCCTGCACTTGTGCTTTGGTACACAAATCAAAGTCACTTGAGGAGGACACAGTGCAGGTGTCCAGCTGTGATCTGCAGCCCCAGTAACAAAGCTGATCCTATCTGGCTCTTTGTGCTTATTTTCAGTTGGCTAAAAATCAGAGATGAGAAACAGTGATAAGAGTTATTACCATCTCCACCCCCAAGCTGGCTAACCAGAGTCCTGAATCTCAGGAAAACCTTCTAAGTGGGTCTTGCTATGACTGATTATACTTAAGTTAAGCACAGGTAACCTGGGCTTCACCTAGCACAGTAATATCAGATGACCTCTGACGGTTCTCCACCTTTGGCAAGATAGCTGGGAATCTTCATACGTGACTAGGATGCCAGGCACTGCCGATTTCCCGCCAGATCTCCAGGATTGATCCCTAGTCAAGACTTACACCAAATGAACCCTTGGAAATGACCAGATTTTGCATTTTAAGATGGAAAAAAAATCATGGGGGGCAGATGATGAGATCATAGGATCTCTTACAATGAGAGTAAGAGCAAAACTCCTTCGATGGGCTACAAAGCTTTTTGGGTTCTGGCCTCGGACCTCTGTCTCTAAGGTCTTCTATTGCCATTTTCCCCTCTCTCACTACAGTGTGTCCACACACACTTGTTTCCCTGCTCTTTACACGCCAAGTGCATTATGCATCTCGGGGCCTCTGCACATGCTGACCCCTCTGCCTGGAATTCTCTTCCTTTGCCTCCTTGTGCAGCTGGCTACATACAGTCCTTCAGATCTCAGCTCACCTCCGAGGTACCCCTTATCACTTTCTATCCCATTCCCTTCAGAGACCTTATTGTAATCTGAATTAATCTTTGTGATTTGTTTCCTTGCTCACTGTCTGTCTCCACGAGATGGTCCACACCCATGTAGCATTACCGCTCGTGATCAGGCATGTCCCAGTGCAGAATGACCGAGATGTTTGGATGCTGTCTGGTAACCTCAGGACCCCCTTATGCTGTTATCCTGTGTGCTGAGTTGTGGTCTCCCTGTATCCTCTCTTACAGCTAAGTTAAGTTAGTGCTGAGCGAAAAGTAAAAGTATATAAACTGTATTTATTTTGCTCACTGTTATACCCCCACCACCTACAATAGTGTCTCCCATGTATAAAAAAATCCAATAAATATTTGTTGACTTCTTTAGAGAGGAAAGCCAAGTAGAGAGGAGAGGAGAGGAGGGAGATGAGATGAGATGGGGGAAAAGAAGGGAAGTTAGGGTAGGAGATGTGTCATTCACCTTTGGACATCCTGCAGTGCTTAACACACACCAGACATCCAATGAATATTGCGGGAGAAGAAAAAGGAGGGGTGTTTTGGGGGCGTTTAGCAAGTTCTTAGAAGCTGATGAAGTTTCCAGAAATTTTAGCATTCTGAATGTGGTTGTGCAGGGTGGCAGGAAGCAGGGTGCAGGCATGACTTACGCAAGGCCAAGTGCCCAGGCCTCATCCTGATGAAAGTTACTGAACCGTGGCCCCAGCCTTCTCATGGATCAGTTCTTCCAACTTTCTCCCTTTCCACCCATTTTTCTACTCAGGACTAAAATGGACAGATTTCTATCCCACTCCCTCCCTCCACCTGGAGATGGGTTAATCGGCACTGAGATGAGTGACAGGAAAGAAGGAGAGGAGGTTAGGGTCATTGATTGACTGCCTGTGATTTCACACCTCCATTGTAAGGCATGGGAAGATCCCAAGACTCCCAGCCTTCCTCTAACTCTAGAGTTGATGAGAGATGGAAAAGTAAGACTTGATGGAAGAGTGAGACCTCAGAGCAAAGCCCCATCACATTCTCCTGCAGGCAGTTCACCCTCCATGGGAAGAGAGATGGGGAAATCACCTCAATATTGGATATGCCTAAGCCAGGAGATCATCCAATGATCATCTCTTAGGCTCGGCTCAACGCTCTGAAAAAAACCATCTAAGGAGATTATTTGCAGTGGCTCTGTATAGTCACAGACAGAGTATGGACATGTCCAAGGCAGGCCAGACCCCATGGGAAGTCAAGGTACCAGGGTTCCATTCAATCCAGTTGAACAGGGAGTTGAATGAGCTCAGCTTTTCATTTTTACAATGCACCAAAGAACCTGGGTCCTGCCATGACAGAAGCAAGGAGAGCAAGTTGTACCTTAAAAAAGACATTTTTAGATATCCTGTTATTCTCACAGAAATTGTTGTGGAAAGCCTGCTTCTCACCTGGACTTTGCACCGTAACCTGCATCGGCCTCCACACTGGCCTCCACTCTTCCCCCACAGCTCGTTCCATCCACGGCAGCCAGAGGCATCTTTCCAGACTTCAGACTCCTTACCTTTCCCTGGAAGGTTCCAGGTTGTCTGTCCCAGCCAGTTCCCCAACCTTATTTCTCATTGCCTGCCACGCTGTAACTAAATTCTTTCAGTTCTCCCAAGTTCAATCAATCAATGTCTCTCTTTCCCTCCCCTCTAATATCTCTTATGCTTTGCATATGCTGTTATCTCTACTCAGATTTACTCTCCTTCCCTTAACTCTTAACACCACCAAAGACATAAGTCAAAGCATTAATTACACTATCATAATTGCTTGGCTTCTTTCCCATCATTGCCCCTTCTAGGAGGAAGTTTCTCCAGGACAGGGGACATGTCTCCCCTATTCATCACTGTCTCCCCAGAACCTATTGGATGGCCATGGACCTGACACATATTAGGCCCCTAATGAATATCCATTTAATGAATCATGACTACATCTGAGGCTTGAGAACAAGACTTGGTGTTAGACAAAGTTCACCTCTTTAAATGACAGCCTATAGACTTATAGACGGTTTACACTACTAGCTATCATTAAGGTTAATCTTTGGTAAACTTAATCCTAGATAAACGTGCTTTGGTTTACAAGCAGAGAGCATGAACGTGGCCCATTCACATAAACCACATGGTTAGTTTTAGCATCACAGAGACACACAGAAGCCCAACTGGTGAATTTGTTTGTTGGTCTCTTTATTTTTGTGACACTTATCAACATGCTGTGGTCATATGGACAGAAGCTAGATTTTGGTGCAATGTACATGCCACCCAAAACAGCACATCAAACTGCATATGTGAATTGACATCCCAAGCCCCTCCGGAGTCTGCTGCAGAAACCCAGGGGGCCACAGGAGACTTGCCGCAGGTGTTAAGTGGGCAAGCTTGGACAGGCAAGAAAAGACTCTTTCAGTGTTCCGGCTACAAGAGTAATTATCTGATAATTGTCCTCTGTGAGCTGGCTTCTCCCCCACGAATGGGCCTCCTTTGTGATTCATGTTGGGTTCAGAAAACCTTGAACATTCTTTTATGTCCAGTTACATCTCATCAGAGCGTCGGCTGGGTGCTGCATTCATCTTCCCTGTGAATGAGCCCGAATAGCTGTTGGCACCGGGGTGCAATCTTGTCCTTGTGTCTTGAACAATCTGATTAACTGAGGCTGACATCAGTGCCAACTGATTAGCATTTAAACACTCCTCTCTCTTCCCACCTCCATCTCCACCTCCCCCACCCACCCCCAGTCCATTCATATCTCATGGTGCGACTTTGTGGTTTCTTGCCAGTAGCGAGGGGGAGAGGAACACAATGTGATTTATTTGTGTACAGAGAAATCAGTGAGTCATTGAGGGAGGAAGACAGACACACCAGACAGCTCCGAGGGGAAGTCGGGGTGGGAAACCCATCTACATTCAATTACCTATATACTCATGGAGACAAAAACAATACTTGGGAATGAATCCAGACAGTTAGTGAGTGAGTTTAAAAGACATCATGAGGAATTTAACAACTTCTTTTCACCTGTTTGTTCAGATTCGCAGATTGAATCTGATTCGCAGATTCAGAATAAAGAGCAGATTGGCATTCCGGGATGCTTACAAGGATGTACTCAGAGGTGGAAAAGATCCAGGAAATCAGGAGACCTGGGTTCGAGCAGGGGTTTTGGCCCCAAATTGCTTTGTGACCTTGAGCAAATTTCATCTCTCAAAGCCTCAGTGTCCTGCTTTGTAAAATTTGGACAGTAATCTTTTCTTGTCCAATCTTAAAGAACCAAAAATGGGGGCAAGGTGAGGAGAGTGATGTGTATCATGGAGTTTTAAGATGTTGAAAGCACTTTTACAAATGCAAGGCTTAGTCTGACTCATTTAAGAGATGGGAGCTGTGCTCTCTTCTGATGTAACATGGACAACAGTGGCTTTATTTGCTGGGGACATGCAAAACATTCCTGAGAAGTAACTATTGTTATCTTCATTTTAATGATGAGAAAACTGAGGCTCAGTGAAGGAGCCACAGTTGGTTAGTAGCAAAGGCAGGATTTGAAGCAGGGCTGTTTCATCCCCAAACCTTTGGCCCAGCAAGGAGGGAAGAGGCTGTATTTTTTTCTGTATCTCTCCTGCAGCTGGCCTCTGAATCCTGGCCCAGCTGCTTCCAGGGTGAGAACCACCTACCACAAACAAATTAGCACAGGATCTTCTCTGGCTAAAAGGTCCCTAGTGAAGGAGGACACTTGGTGGCCCAAAGGTAGCAGAGAACCAGGTGCTCCAATAGAAAACTGGACTGCAGAAAAAAGTGTGAGAACAGTTTCTACAAAGGCAGGAGCAAAAGGCACCTTGGACATGGGGGTGCTGGTCTAGCATCCTCATTTACAGACGGACAAACTGAGGCTTGTGGTGTGAAGGAGAAAGCCCTGAGTTTGGACAGTGAAGGAGGACACTTGGTGGCCCAAAGGTAGCAGAGAACCAGGTGCTCCAATAGAAAACTGACTGCAGAAAAAAGTGGGAGAACAGTTTCTACAAAGGCAGGAGCAAAAGGCACCTTGGACATGGGGGTGCTGGTCTAGCATCCTCATTTACAGATGGACAAACTGAGGCTTGTGGTGTGAAGGAGAAAGCCCTGAGTTTGGACGGGCAGGATGCCTCATTAGCTCACTCTGTGGCCTTTGGTAAGCCCATTCTCATTTCTGGGCCTCAGCTTACCTTCTGTATAATGGAATCATTTCTTCAAATAAAACTTTAAGAAGAGGACAATATATAATCGTGCAGTTAAAGAATTGACTCAGTAGGTCTGGATTGTCCACACCCTGCATATTCCAAAAAAAAAAGTTTTGGCCCTTGACCTTGGCTCCAGGGAGGTAACCTCTAAATCCTTGGAATATCCAGCCTGCTAAGAGTGTCTTTGTTTCCCTGGGGGCCTTAGGCCATGTCCCATAGATTCTATGTACTAACATTGTGATTTATGGTGGGGTTCTTGGGCTTGGTATCATCCTGACACTTCTGGAGGGGCTCGGGAATAAGATTAGCCATGTGGATGGTCAGTTATGTCTATGTGACCCACCCCCAATAAAAACCCAGATGCCAAGGGTCAAGTGAGTTTCCCTGGTAGGCAATATTCTGTGGGTGTTGCTACAAAATTGTTGCTGGGAGAAGAAAACAATGTTTGCATGACCCCACAGGCAGAGGAAAACTGGAATCTTGCACCTGGTCTCTCCTGTACCCTGCCCCACGTGCCTCTTCCCTTTGTGGATTTTAGTTTGTGTCCTTTCCTTTTAATAAACTGTAACTGTGGGTATGATGGCTTTTCTGAGTTCTGTGAGTCCCTCTAGCAAATTATTGAACCTGAGGGTGGTCTTGGGGACCACTGAACCCTAATAACCAGTAAAAGATGAAAGCACATGGATTGAATCAGGACTGGGAGAAGGAGTCTGAGAGCTGCCCCCCCTAAGTTTTCCTCCTACCTGAGTCACTTTTGATGAGAATGTTGAGGGTGATGGAGGCTAACTGTGATAAGTGCTTACTACATGCCAGGTCCTATAGCAAGTGCTTTCACATGGATCATTTACTCCTCTCAACACTCCTTGGAGGTAGATGTCATTATTAC
The DNA here is from genome assembly GCF_000696425.1 of Galeopterus variegatus. NCBI lineage: Eukaryota > Metazoa > Chordata > Mammalia > Dermoptera > Cynocephalidae > Galeopterus > Galeopterus variegatus. The sequence goes on from NW_007727448.1 coordinate 23,281, forward strand.
TCCCATTTTACAGATGAGAAGACTGAGGCTTTGAGAAGTTTAGTCACTTGCCCAAAACAACAAAGATAGTAGATGGTGGGGTTGGGATTTGAACATAATCTAGAAAGCGCTGGACAGAATGGTCTCTAACATCCCTTGCAGATATGATGTCTTATGGATAACTGATGTTAAGGGACAATTTTTCTTTGGGGGCCATGGGTGAGAATTCTGCGGCTTGGAGGGAGAAATAGTTTCTGCTTATCTCCACTTCTCTCTTGCTCTCTCAGGTGCCTTTGCCCATGCCAGGCCTACACTTGCCAACTTCTAGGTCAACTTCAAGAATAACTTGGGCCCCAGTTGGAGAAGAAAATGTCCTGAGTCTATTCCATCCTATTCCATCCCTTTCCATCCTATTTATCCCATTCCGTCCTGTCCCATCCCATCCCAACTCATCCCACCTCATCCCATCCCAACTCATTCCATCTCATCCCATTTCATCTCAGTCCATCCAGCCCATAATTGTATATTTACTGAGCACTGCTCTGTGCTAGGGGAATGCAGGGATGCATAACACATTATCTCTACCCTCCTTTACAGTCAGTGTTCTCACTGGGCAGATGAGTCCTGGTGCATGCTGGGGACAGGGCTGGCACCATCTAATGCCAAGCCACAGGCTCCTCCATTCTCTGACTCCTGGGTCTTGATGTCTTCTTCTTGGAGTCCAGCCAGCCTCTGCCCAGAGCCTAACGAGCTCTCACAGCCAACAAGAACAATGCCTCTGATGTGTATGGGGCTGAGGCCAAGGTGGTACACAGAGCCTCCCTTCACTTCCAGGACTGCCCTGCTGAGTGGGCAGGTGCTGGGGGCAGGGCCTGGGGGAAGGCACTGGAGGGGGCGGATTTGATGGTCCTCAGAGTGGCCATTGTTAGCCCCCACCCGGCAGGGTCTACACAGAGAGCCTCAGTCCCTGGTGCCCACCTGGCCCCCTTCACAGGCACTGTGCCTGCTCATGGTGGCACTGGGCCATCTTCCCTGAGGTGGGGAAAGAATGTCCTTTTATTCACTCAGCAGCCAAGTCTGCCAAGATTGGCTCAGCACACGTGGGGCTTGTCACACAGAGAAAGATAGAGACAGAGAGACAGAGAAGGAA
>NW_007727448.1:24711-40862 GCF_000696425.1 Galeopterus variegatus
GCTCAGCACACGTGGGGCTTGTCACACAGAGAAAGATAGAGACAGAGAGACAGAGAAGGAAGGATGCCAGTCTCCCTCCCTCATGAACAATAACTGCAGCTTCGTTTGCAGTATTTCTAATATTTTTTTTTCGTGATGACAATAATGGCTGTTGCATTTTACTTTTTGGTGGCTGGCTGGCATGGGGATCCAAACCCTTGATCTTGGTGGGCTTCTACTTTTTGAACCTTATGATATGCTAAGTGTTTTACAAACACCATCTCATTTAATCCTCAGAACTACTCTGTGATGTGGAAACTTTCTCCATTTTGCAGATGGGAAAAAGAGGCTCAGAAAGCCACTCACTAAATAACACACTGGGAGAGGTTGGTGGACCTGGGATTCAAACCAGGTAGTTTGTAGTCCCTTAACTACTAGATCTATTCCATTTTAGGTGCAGTTCAAAGCACTCTAAATACATTATTTAATTTTCACAATGGCAATTTATTCATCCATTCACTCACTAATTCATACTCTCATATAGTCATTCAACAAACATTCACTGAGAAACTAGTGGCTGCCAGACACTGCTAGGTAATGTAGAAGGAGGTATAAAACATGTTAGAAACAGTTCCTGGTTCTCAGGAGGAGAGGGGACTAAAAGAAAGGTGAGCTAAGTCCAGAGACTCTGCTTTTCCTCCTCGGCATCCACACCTGTCTGAGGCTGTGAAACCTGGAGCAAGGGCTGAACCTGACCGCAAAATCTGTGTTTTCCACTTGGCATAAAACAACCAGATGCAGCCTGGCCTGGTGATGAGAGCTGTGGATGAGAACTCATGTTTCTTGTGTCCAGCACCCAAAGTGGGGAATATCATGTAGACCCTCTTTAAATAAAGTCTCTTACAAGTGAACAGATATGGGGGGGGGGTTGGGAGAGGGAGGGGGAAGAGGAACAGTTATAGGGTCATGAAAATCAACTACAATGTATATTGAGAAAGTAAAATAAAAAAAAAAATTTAGATAAAAAAATAAATAAAAATAAAGTCTCTTAGTCCATGCATACCTTTTAATGTTCTTCATAAACTACTTATTGAAGTGTAACATACACATAGAAAAGTCCACCCAATTGTAAGAGTGCAGCTTAATGAACTTTCTCAAACTGGACACACCTGGATAGCTAGCAACTAGCTCAAAACTCAAAACAGTAACCCCTATTTTACCTTCTATTGCTGAGGATTAGTTTTGACTGCTTACAAATTCATTGGATAATTACGCAACATGTTCTCTTTTGTATCTGACTTCTTTCAATCAGCATTATATTTCTGGGATTTATTCATCTTGTGTGTAGTGGTAGTTTGTTTCTTTTTTATGGCTGCATAGTATTTTGTTTTATGACTACATCACAATTTATCTGTCCTACTGCTGCTGGGCATTTGAGTTGCTTCCAATTTTTGGCTATTATGAATAGCACAACTATGAACATTCTATTACATGGTTTTTGGAATGCATTGATACTCACTGCTGTGAGGTGTATTTCCAACACAATGCCAGTCACAGGATATAACACTTTTGTCTCTAGTAGATCTTGCCAAAGATTTAGTGCAAATCTTGCAATTCTGATGAAAAAAATCTACCCAGTTGCTTTCCTACAATGCAGTAACTAGCTGACCAACAGAAACCTGATATTGTTTATATAAATACTAACAGTAATTACTATTTTTTATTGCTGTTCTATGGTTCCTATCCTTCGAGGACTTGGGAACAAAGGCACATGCTAAGTGCCATATGAATGGTTTGGATAAAAACCCAAACCAATGAATATCCAAAGAGGCAAATCAGAGATTATTCCAATACAAATCTTCATTTTTCAAGAGTTGATCGGCCACGCTTCATCCTTGTTTTGGTGTCTGGATCGTTAGTGGACATTTTATTACATCCTTGGATGGAGATTACTTCTCGAAGCTCCCTCTTTAAACATGAAATGGATCCAGGGGGCTGGGCTCACCTGCAATGAGGTTTCATTGGCTTCCCATGTTGGGAGGCTGGGGGTGGGGGACAGTGAGCCCAGGCAGGGGGCAGAATGAGGAATGACAAGTGTGCCAGCAGACACCAGGGAGGGCTTTTCCATGGGAGCCAGCCTTGGGCAACCAGGCATTAAGCTGGGGTCAGTGTATTCCCCACACTCCAACCTGGCCTCCTCTTGATGAGGAAAAGATAAAAGGATGGGTATAAAGATGAAATTGGGCAATTCTGCAATGGTTCAGAATTTAAACCTCCAGAAGGTCTGGATCCATGTCCTCTCTCCTCAGGGCACTGAAGACATTCACATTTCCTATTCTACAAATTTGTCTCTTACTTTTTTTTTTTATCATCACGGTTTGCTTATACTATTTCTTCCACCAGGAGAACTTAACACCCTGTTACATGGCACACGCGCACGCACACACACCTCACAACCATCAGCACCAACATCTGTTTCCAAAATCTCTGATAATTCTGCTATTGTAATTTAAGCACCCTGTTTTTGTGTTTTCGTTTTGTTTTTTAGAGATGCAAAGGAATTCTTATTTTATAGTTTGGGAAATTGAGGCCCAGGGAAGAAAAGTGATTTGTCCAATGTTACCCAGAAAGTAATGAAGATGACACCATCTCCAACAATAATATCTCAGTACTAATAATTGAGCCCTTACTGTGTGCCATGAACTGGGCTAAACATTTCACCATGTGTCATCTTATGTCATCTTATTTAATCCTCCCGTGTCAGGTCCTGTGGTTTTTTTTTTTTTTTTTGTCCATTTTATAGGTATGGAAACAGGTTCAGAAAAATGAAATTATCATCATGAAGCTTTTAAAGGCAGGCTTAGCACTGTCCCTGGGTCTGTCCAACTCTGGAGCAAGTGGCCTCCACCACTTCTTGTAGCCTTGGTCCTCTGACTTTCCCCAGAGCTCTGCTCCCTGACACCACCCTTCCTGTCCCCTTCTGGGATGGCTTTTACTCTCCCTCGTTCTGGTTCCCTCCCTTTGTGCACTAGGCTTGTAACACGAGAATGACAACTCATTGGCCACAGCTGGAATGACAGTGGTGGGCGAGATAATACAATATTGATCTCCCCATGGTAGACTGTATTCCTTGTAGCTGAGTGCAAGGGAGATTAATGCAGGGCCCTGGTGGATAGCAAGCAGCGTCTGTAAAGCAGCTTGTGTGACAGGCAGGATAACATGCTTTATTAGCCTCATGACAAGACAATGTTTTACCATAATTTTTGATCAGAGACTGGGTGATGTTAGCATCAAAATATATCTGGAAAGCAGTTATGCTGCATAAGTAGTAAATGAAAATAAAGTCAATGGTTGGGGCTGGAAGACCAGAGACTGGGATTAACCTCAACTTTCCAAAGGGAAGGAGAAACTGCAAATTAGCATCAAAATATATCTGGAAAGCAGTTATGCTGCATAAGTAGTAAATGAAAATAAAGTCAATGGTGGGGGCTGGAAGACCAGAGACTGGGATTAACCTCAACTTTCCAAAGGGAAGGAGAAACTGCAATGAATGCTCAGACTCCCAAATGACGAGGTCAGGGTTCGGACGCTGACCCTGGGATTGTGACAGCAACACTTTTTCCTCCCCACGCTCCAGGTTTACCAATTCACTTAAGTTCCTGACGCTCTGCCAGATAGCCATGGGTTTTGCTTGTGCAGGGGATGGGGGGACTTCCCCCAGACCAGCATTTCTCAAAATACCACTTGCAGGAAAACCTTGTGGGCTGATTTTTAAAATGCAGATTCCTAGGCTTCATCCAGAAACATTGAAGTAAAAACTTTGGGTGTGGGACTGAGGAGTTGCACTTCTACCAAGCACAAAAGGTGAAGTACATGCCCACTGATGTTTGAGAACCATTGCCTTTGGGAGTTCTGGACAGGGAGAATAGTAGATCCCATAAGTCACCCCTACACTGAACAGCATCATAATCATGTAATATTTTAATAGCAGTTCTTCATGTGCAGTGCACAGTCACATCCATTGCCTTATGATCCTGGAGAAATGATCCTCCCCATCTTATAAATGAGGAAATTGAGGCTCAGAGAGACAAAGGGCTGAGCCAAAGGCCCTACCTTCAGTAAATGAAGCAGCCAGCATTTGTTCCCTAACCATCCTTTGAACACATCTTTCTCTCTATGATTTTCTCTAGGTTGGTGGTTCTCAACTCGGGGTGATTTTGTGCTGAGGGGACATTTGGTAGTGTCTGGAGACATTTTTAGTTGTCACAGCTGGGGTGGGCGGTGCTACAGGCATCCAGTAGTTAGAGGCCAAGGATGCTCTAAAACTCCTATAATGCAGAGGACAACCCCCCACAACAAAGAACTAACGAGCCCAAATCATTGTGCTCAGGTGGAGAAACCCTGGCCTATGTGCACTCTGCCCCATCCCACTCAGATTTTATTCTAAATTCACTGGGACGATTCTGGAGAGTTTTTAGCACAAGGAGCCATTTGGGTACCGAATCCCTTTGGCTGCTGACGTGAGAGTGAATTGTAGTGGGAAAAGAGTAAAACCAGGAGACCAGTTTAGGAAGCTCATTTAATAGTGTGTGACCTTAGCCATGCTGCGCCTCCTCACTGAGCCTCGGTTTCCTCTTAAGTAAAACAGGGGTGGAGAGATTAGGCTAAATGAGTCTGCTCCTATCACTTTAATAATGTTCCATGATCTAATTCTATCTAATTTTCTGTTCATACTAGGTGACCTCTTTTGGAAGGTGCGAAAAGATCTGAGAGTCTGGCCCTTTTTGGAAGACAAAGTCACTGCATTTTGGCCAATCCATCTTCCTGCCTCATCAGCCAGATTTGTTCTATGTTAAAAAGGAACTCCCAAGGCAGAGAATGTTTTGGAAGGAAATTGGATTGGAATTTAATTGATGGTATGGGAGATATGCCACAGTCATTAAACTGCCCTGAAAAGCCAGCCCATTGCCCTATGCAGAAACGACATGGCTTTGTTTGGATAATGCCATGTATATGAATTCAGTTTAGTCTCCACTAGAGCCACTGTGAGTAGATGGGCCAGAGGTAGGCCAGCCCCGTGATGGCCTTTATGCACGTCCTGGCTGGAAGGATCTTGAATTCAGCAAACCTTCCAAACTCTAACTCCTGCCTCTTACTCTCTCCAGTGTCACCTTCCCTGCAGTCATCTGACCATGCCATACGCTGCCTTAAATCCCCTCCATGGATTTCCATCATCTTTGCCAGCAATCCCCCAATTTACTATTATGCAGGCTATTGAGAAGTATGTCACAAAAATAAGTTCAAAGATGCTTTCTCCTCCTCTTGGACAATTGCAATGCCCACCTTCATGGTAAAGGCTCTGACAAGTCCTATAGCAAAAAGAAAATGTGTTCAGCTTGGTTTGAACCATGTTTCCCCAAAGATTTGCACATGATTTCCCGTCCTGTAATTTTCTTTACTCACATTTCACTTATTCACATCTTGTACAATGGGTTTTCACAGAAATCCGGTTTGGGAAACACTATAAATGGAAGTATAAAATCTTAACCTGGCATTCAAAGTTCTCCATGGAAAAGTGGCTGACTGCCTTCCAACACTCACTCTACAACCATATCAAATCCCTTGATGCTTTCAAAATTCCATGTTTTGGAAGGGAAGGCAGGAGAACCCAACGGTTACAGTCAAGACTGGAGTCACAGAATCCCTGAAGCCACTGAGTCATATTTTTGCCATTTCCTAGCAGTGTGAGCTTAGAGAGTTAACCTCCATGACCGTGGTCTCCTCATTTGTGAGAGGGTATGAGAGTACCACCTCATAGGGTAGTCGTGAAAATTGAGTGAGCAGCTGCATATATAGGGCCCAGAACATAGTAAATACTTGATAAATGTTAGCTCTTGATTTAATCATATTACTATGACTTTGTACACACTATCCTCTCTGCTGGCAATATCTTCCCACTTGTTTGCCATTTGGTGAACCTCTACTTACTCTGGTTCTGACATCATGTCTCCATACAGACTTCTTCACATCCCTTTGAAAGAGATAGGTGTTTTCCCCATGCTCCCGCAGCGCCTTGCATCCATCCATCCATCCATTCATTGTTTTATTCATTTAATTTTGATTAAGCCCCTACCTGGTTCTGACATCATGTCTCCATACAGACTTCTTCACATCCCTTTGAAAGAGATAGGTGTTTTCCCCATGCTCCCGCAGTGCCTTGCATCCATCCATCCATCCATTCATTGTTTTATTCATTTAATTTTGATTAAGCCCCTATGCTATGCCTGCCACTCTCCTAGGCACTGGGGACACAGTGGAAACAGGGCTGACCTGGTCTCTGTCCTGGGTCTAGAAGAAAATCCAGATGTGAAACAGAGAATGATACGGGTCATGAGCTGCAGCCAGAATGAGAGCTATGCAGACACTTACTGGTACCTAGGTTTCTATTCCTGCTCTTAGTGTACACTGCATTTCAAAGACTTGTTTTCAGGCACATCTCTGCCACCAGACTGGGAGTTCTTTCAGGGAGCCAGAGTGAGTGCCTGGACCCTAGAAGATGCACCAGAAATGTTTAGTGAGTAGGGAGAGGGCCTGGGGGCACCAAAGGTTGGGGATGACCCTCAACCCTCTGGCTTCTTTAACTAAACATACCTGCCAACTACTGGGATGTCAAAGACAGTGTCTACCACTCGCAACCAACCACATGCGCAAACCCTTAAGGAGAAGAAAAGAGAATGACCTGGTTTATTCTATTTGAAGAACTCAGAGTTCCCAGTGCCCTGGGTGCCTCTCAGAGCTCCATTTTTATTTCTTAAAGAAAAGTAATAAACCAGGTTAGCTCTAAAGAAGATGGATAAAAATGGAGGCAGGCAAAAGGACAGCTGCAGCCCTCTGAGGTGCTTTCCCTGTCAGTTGCAGAGAGAGGGAGAGAGAAAAGATATGATTCTTCAAATAGCTCTTCTCTTTTTGGGGAATATGTAATCGTCTCAATTAAAACACAGACCAGAATATTTAATGGCACGGAAATTGATTTTGATGCTATTTAAATAATTTCCCCCTAGAGGAGTCGGGTATTACTTGGCCTAATTTGGTGGAGGCATTCATTTCCCTCCCAGCTCAGAACTTCCATGTATGAGGTTCTGTTCACACAAGGCAGATCTAAATGTGTACCGGGTTCAGAGGACTTTTCTGGGTTACTGGAAGGGGACAGAGCATAAACTAAGGCACCCCATGTCAACAAGAGAGGTGCACAGGGTGATTTAAAAAAATGTGCCCCAGCTACACTGTCTTCACCTCCTCCCAGGATGAGTTTTCATGAGGCCCAGACACAAGGAGTTGCTGCCAGTTGTTGGGATTTGTAGGGCCCTGCAGCACTGATCATGATGTCATTAAGAGTGTGGGCTAAGATGAGGAGGGGTCGTTGATGGGTGGAGAGGCATTCATTTCCCTCCCAGCTCAGAACTTCCATGTATGAGGTTCTGTTCACACAAGGCAGATCTAAATGTGTACCAGGTTCAGAGGACTTTTCTGGGTTACTGGAAGGGGACAGAGCATAAACTAAGGCAACCCATGTCAACAAGAGAGGTGCACAGGGTGATTTAAAAAAATGTGCCCCAGCTACACTGTCTTCACCTCCTCCCAGGATGAGTTTTCATGAGGCCCAGACACAAGGAGTTGCTGCCAGTTGTTGGGATTTGTAGGGCCCTGCAGCACTGATCATGATGTCATTAAGAGTGTGGGCTAAGATGAGGAGGGGTCGTTGATGGGTGGTCCTGCCTGTAAGCTTCCTCCACCTCTAAAACACATCTAGTGCAATACAAATGCACTGTAGCTTGAAGGATATCTGCATATCAGATGTCTCTAAGTTGCTTTTCTTGGAAAAGGATACAAGGAAGGGAGGAAATAAACCCACACTTTGTGCTCACCAGGCACTCTGCTGGGTGCTTGCAGCAACTCCATGAGAATTCCAAATTTCACATCCCAATCATTTCTCTTTCTTTTGACAACAAAAATCCCATGGGTTGAAAGCAGGAGTTGGCAAACTATGGCCCGTGGGCCTACTATGGCCCTCCTCCTGTTTTTGTAAATAAAGTTTTATTGGAATGCAGCCATGAATTTTTTAAAAAATGTCTATGCCTGGTTTTATGCAACAGCAGAGTTGAACAGTTGCCTTAGAGACCAAATGACCATCAAAGTCTAAAATATTTACTCTCTGACCCATTAGAGAAAAAGTTTGCCAACCCCTGGTTTGAAGTATGTACTATGAAGTGACTATTTTAGTAAGTAAAAAGAAAAAAAGGTCAAATATAGGCAATTTTCTGTGGTTCAATCTAATGCCTCATTTTGGTTTTAAATCCGAGAAGTCATACAGCTCATTTCATTCTTCTTCCTCATTTGTATTTGTTTAGTAAATAGAACTGAAGCTCAGAGAGGATAAGTGACTTGCCCAAGGTCACACAGCTGGAAAGTGACAAGATCAGGGCACGAGTCCCAGGGCCCGAGTCCAAGGTAACTGCTCTTCCTGCTCCCCGTGCCTCCTCCCAGTGAGCCCTTACGAAGTCTGTGCTTGTTGTCAACCATCCTGCAGTTACCAGGTATTAACATCCTCCCCTGCAGTGCTTGCCCTAGTAAATGCAGCCTCAGATCTGCCAAGAATCCAGAATTAGAATCACCCTGAGTTTAGTCTTTGTGTTTCTAGCACTAAATTTTGTGATTGGAATCCTTGATCTGGGAGACAGCCAAAGATGATCTCAGTTGTCCATGTTATCATTTCTTGAGATGTTATCTCAAGAGCAATGAGGGTTTTAAACATGGGGGTGGAGGTGACATAACCAGATTTGCAAAGATCACTTTACTTTCTGGTTGGAATTTGGAGAGGGGTGAACCAAATTCTGGTTGGAATTTGAAGAGAGATGATGAGGCTTGGGTAGCCGTTGAGGGTTTTAAACATGGGGGTGGAGGTGACATAACCAGATTTGCAAAGATCACTTTACTTTCTGGTTGGAATTTAGAGAGGGGTGAACCAAATTCTGGTTGGAATTTGAAGAGAGATGATGAGGCTTGGGTAGCCGTGGAGACTAAGAGGCAGACAAGATTTGGAGTAGATCTATTTAGAGTCAAGAGGTCTTGCGATTGAATTGGATATGGGGAGGAGAGTGGACTGAGAAAGGGGAAGGACCAAGGATGATGCCCAGGCTTCTCCTTGAGGAACTGGGTGGAGAGTAGAGACTTTTCTGAGATGGGAGATATCGAGTAAGGACCAGTTTTGGGGGAAGATCAGATTTGTCATGTATGTCACTGCAGAATGGGGAAATTGTCTATCTCAGATGGTTGTTGGGAAGGTTAAGTGAGATAATATTCATGCAGAACTGAACATATAGTCTGTGACCCTTAAATGCATGGTTTAAGAAAATGAAAGGATATCAGTAAAGGCATTGAAATGCATTATGGCAGGATGGTGAGAATGTGGGTTCTGGAGTCAGAGAGACTTTGGATGTTTTATCTCACTTATCCAAGTCATAGTTTCTCATCTAGTGACATGGAGACATGGACGAGCAGGCACTGTGATAAGTGCTTGACTTGCATATCTCCGTTAGCCCTCAAATGTACCTTGACAAGTAGGGGCTACTACTAACAGCTTTGTTTTTACACATGAGGACAATGAGGTTCAGAGAAGTGAACACACCTGACTCAGGTCACACAGTAAGCAGTGGAGCTGGATTTGGAATCCAGGCCTGTGGACTCTGCAGATTATGGCATTGAGGTAATAACATCTGCCTCCTGAGTGGTCATGGGAATGGGACCAAGGGAAGTGCCAATTTATTATCTGGCACCCAAGAGACCATGGGCAGCATGGAAGTGCTAAGTGATACTAAGAGTCCCTCCCATAGGAGTTTAAGGGAGCCAGACCTGGGTGCTTCCTGGAGGAGATGGCATTAATTCTGAGACTGAATAGTAGTCAGTTTACTAAGACAAGACTATGGGCAGAAGGGAAAATGGATGTTGCAGCTCGACATATGAGCTTAGTCATTTTATGCATTGAAAAGGAACCAAAGTTCTCAGTCTTGTGCTCAAACCTTTCCCTTTCCCTTTCGATTTGCTTTGAGATTCTAGTGACCTCAAGTTGGTTTCTGTTTAGGAACTGAACTTTCTCTTGATAAGTGATTTGGGTAGCTCCCCCATCAACCTGTGCACACGTTAGTCCTCCTGGTCTCAATTGGCTACCCTTTCTTACCCAGATTTCAGGCTCTCTGCTTAAACATCCTTTATGCAGCTTTCTAGATTAGTTGGTCCCCCATTACATGCTCGCTGTGCTTGTAACATCTATATCTGTTTTTCTCACTAGGAAAGATATCTGAGAGTGGGAACAATAACTGTGTTTACAGAACTAGTACCAGCAGCTATGAAACCAGCACATAGAAGAGGCTAAATGAGTACCTGAATAAATGGATAAGTAAGTTTGTGTATTGTGTACTGGCTCCTTACCACATCTGGATTAATATCTTTTCCTTCTTTCTCTCAGGGATCTCTGCAGATTGACATGAGGAGATGTGTGTCTGGGTCTCACAACTACCACACATGTGTTCTTCTCCTGAGAAGGGTTGTGAATTTCTTTTTAAAAATATATCCCCAATTCTAACCCTGGCCACCAGATTATTACTGCCAGAGTTCCTCTTTTATCTAGTACAACCCACCTGCCATGCCTTCTTGTGGACAAGAAAAAATCCACATGATTTGACTAAGCTTTCAAGACCCTCCAGTCTGAGTCAAACAAGTCTCTCCAACTGCATTCTCCTCCGATTTCTACTCATCTGGGCTTACTCTTCCTCACCTGTGGGATGCTCACTTGACCAGAGTCCACAGGTCCACTCCACTGTCCTCCATGACAAATCCCATCTCCTCCTCAAAGCCACCCCCACTCACCCCAGTCCTATCTGACTTCTTTGAAATACCTGTGTCCATGTAATCTGAACCACTGTTTTTGTTATTTTATTCTTGTTTTATCTGTGTCTACCCCATCTTCTCAACTATATTCTTTGAAAGAAGAGACCTTGTCTTGGCCAACTTGGTATTTTTATAGCACTTATACCTTATGCTTGCGGGCACACATTACTTGTCTCCTATGTGTAACAATCATTTCTCCTGTCACTCCTTGTTCAATATCTGTCTCCCCCATGAGATTGCATGTTTTATGAGGGCAGAGACCATGATTCATCTCTATACCCCTCGCTTCCTGATTCTTTGCAGTATAGTAAGTGCATGATAAATGTTTGTTGTATGTATGCACAAAATGCATGCCTCAAACTGACGTTTAGCTTTGGATTGAGAATAATTTATTCCTCCATTAGATCTATAATGACCTTAAGCATGTCAAATAAGGATGGGGGGCGGTAATAATCTCCCCACTGAAGTTCTCAGAGGGAAAATAGTTTCATAATTGTTGGAAACATAATGCAATGATTATACAATTAGATACCTGCATGGCCATGCATAAGTCATTTTCTTTTCCCTTAAGAGCAGAGAAATCACAGCTTTTCATCAAGAAATTGAAATAAACTGTGAGGAGTGAAAGAGACATGATGGATAGGATCAGTGTTTCAGAATTAGAAGGAGACACTGTAAGCAGCCTGGAGCACAATGGTATTTCAGGACAAGGGACAGCACCTCACATGGGACTTTTCCTTGAAATACTTGAGCTATTTCTGTGGTGGATGGTGACGTAAAGAGATTGTGCCCTTAAGAGCTCCTACATCTGTGTCTCTCCAAGTCCTATATTCTCTTTGTCCTCCTGACTCCTTTCTTCTGCCATGCTCTCGCCTGCTGTCTCATTATTTGTAATTAGTTTTTGCCTCTTCTTAACCCCTTTAGATCCCCATTTGGCTCTTTCTTGGTAGGCTGAGTTAAGAAGGAAAGCTAGTTAGAGCAGAATAGTCTTTTAACTGTGATCCCATGGGTTCCTCACCTTTACCTTCTCCTCAGAGAGCCCTTCCAGGCAAAACTCTATTTTGAAATCATTAGTATAGGCATAGGGTATTTGCCCAGTTCTTTTTAAGAATGCCAAGGATAGAGGAAAATATCAACAGTTAATACCCTATCACTCTTGTGCCAACCATTTCACTCTCACATTCTAAGTCCAATCTTACCCCAAAGCTTTTTTCTTTCTCTCATTTGGGATGAAATTTTTTTTTCTTTGCACTTTAGCTACTGTGGTAGTCCTATCTCCAGGCAGAAATCATAAAAACTCCAATTTCTGCTCTCTCCATATTCAGTCAGTCACAAAGTTTTGTTCATTCTGTTAATTAATTACTTCATTTACCATCACCAGGCCATGCCCATTGGCCCAAGATACCACCATCTCTTACTAAGATGATGATTACAATAGCTTCTTCATTGATTGCCTTCTCCATATTCAGTCAGTCACAAAGTTTTGTTCATTCTGTTAATTAATTACTTCATTTACCATCACCAGGCCATGCCCATTTGCCCAAGATACCACCATCTCTTACTAAGATGATGATTACAATAGCTTCTTCATTGATTGCCTTGACTCCAATCTCTCCCTCCAAAAGATTCTCTTTTCATGGTGATTTTTCTAAAATTCAAATATGACCATGTTACTCACCTGTTTAAAATCCTTCAGACTTTACCCTTAGATTAAGGTCTGACTTTTTCAAACATTGTGTATAAGGCCCTTCAAATTTAGTTCATGCCTGGACTTATAGCCTCCACCCCCTCACTTTTCTCCCTACCTCAGACCCTTTATAATTTAATTATTCAGTTGTACGGAATTATATATATATTTATGTATAAATGTAGTATATAGCATAGTGGTTAGAAACATAGTTCTAACAGTCAGACTGCCTGGGATTGGATTCAGTTTTGCAATTTGCTAGCTATATGTAATGTCTTTATACTCAAGTTTCCTTATTTAAACACAGGAGAAAAAAAAAGTAGTGCAGGGGCTAGCTGGTTAGCTTTTTGGGAGAGCATGGTGCCAGTAACACCAACCTCATAGGTTTAGATCCCTGTACCAGCCAGCTGCCAAAACAAATACAAAAAACAAAACAGAACAAACACACAGTAGTGCCTACTTCAAAAGATTGTTGTAGTGTAAATGAGGTAATTCACACAAAGGTCTTAACACAGTGCCTTTTTTATTATCATTAAATGTGTTGTGTTATCAGTGCTTTGGTTCATGCTGGTGATTTTGCCTTCTTTTCTGCACTTGGTTAACTGCTAAGTCCTCTTCAACTCCCAATTCAGGCATCATCTCTTCCAGGAAGCCCATTTGGATTCAGGCATCACCTCTTCCAGGAAACCCATTTGGATTCTTTAATGACTCCCTGCTCACTTAACACACTGTTCTGTAATCATTTGCATACCTGACACATGCCATGGGAGTATGGGCTATGTCTTTCTTATCTCCATCCTCAGTGCTTGGTGTGGTGCCTGGCATAGGGGGTTACACTCAGGTAGCACCTGTGGAATGAATGGATATGTGAGAAACTTACTCTCCTATGAGCCTGTGTGTATTTCAAAGATAGAGGCTGTGCCTTCTCTCCTGGTGCCCCCTCCACAGCTCTCCATTCAGATCCAGGCAGATTGGATGCTCACAAAAGACTTTTTAGTTAGAATGAATTGGAAATGACAGACTCATTCCGGGAGTCCTTGCCTGGCCATCTTGATGGAGAGAGAGGGCAGCTGGCTGGCAGGAGCACACAGATAAAGCAGACCAGAGCTGGTATAAGCTATTTATTCTCCTGAAAGAACTAAGGCTAATCTCTCACGAGCAGTCTGGCTGGATTCTCGTTTCTAATGCAGATGCTATCAGGGTCTTAGATGTGATAAACTCCCCAGGGTTTCTATAAGACTCTGAATGATGACTGGAGTTAAATGCCTGTTCTCCTTCGAGCTCCAGCAACTCCCTCCAGATCAGTGAGCAGCAGACATCTGACTGCAGGGAGAAGCCAGGTTCTCTTCACAGGCTGGAGTGACCGAGATGGGTCAGCTTCTGCACCACCTGCTCCCTCTCCCCATGTATGGCCGCCTGTCCTCAGAAGGTCCTTTCTCAGAAGGACCTTCTCCAGCCACCTTAAGATAAAAAGCTTTTATAATTTTACTGATATCTTTGTTTACTGTGAGCTCCATAAGGGCAGGAATCATCTGTCCATTCCACCATTATGTCCTTCATGTTAGCATAACCTTGCAAATAGTAAATCTTCAATAAATATTTATGGAACAAATTAATAGGAATTAGCAGTCCTGTGGAACCCTAGGGAATCATTTCCTTTCTCTGGTTTGTTTCCTTTCCTGTAAAATGAGGGAGTTGGTAGTATTTGGTAGGATTCCTTCCAGTCCATCATCTGTGAACTTATAGGAATGACATCAGGAAGAAAGCATTTCCTATCTGAGACCTCTCTTGCTAGAAGCATTTACATACATGGGGACTCCCCAGCCTTAGAAGCAACTACTGCAGCTTGGGCTGGATAATTCTCTGTGGTGGAGGGCTGTCCTGTGCATTGTAGAATGTTTAACAGCCTCTCTGGTCTCTGCCCGCAGGATGCCAGTAACCCCTCCACCCCTGCCAGCTGTAAAAACCAAATATGTCTCCAGACATTGCCTGTTGTCCTCTGGAGGAGAAAACTGCTCCCTGCCCCTAATGAGAACCCCTGGCCTAAACCATGGTGGCTCTGATAGGCATGCTGAGGAGTCTGAACTTTGTCCTTCTTTGCATCTAACCTGAACCTTTTCTGCTGCACAGGAGCATGTTCCCCTTTGAAGAAATCTCAGCAGATGACAAATGCCCTCCATGGCAGTAGATATTGAACTTGAGTGGCATCAGAATCCCCCGGGGGTCCTAGTGGGGAAGGGGTCTGATATTTTGTATTTCTAACAAGGTTCCTGGTGACGCTGATGCTGCTGGTACAGGGACCAGACTGTGTCCGATGACTGTGGTTCCCAGTCCTGGAAGGACACAGGAGTCACCTGGGGAGGTTTTAACCATCTCCATGCCCAGGCCACACCCCAGCTCACTCCATCAGCCTCTTTGAGGTCACACCAAGGCACTTGCATCTTTTAAAGCTCTCCAGGAGATTCCAAGGCTGCAGACAAGCCTGAGAACCTGTATGCCCCAGCAGAGTGAGTCACCAGAGTCTCTCCTGCTATTGTCTACAATCTGTCCACTCAAAAAGAGCCCTTTGGCTATTTTGGCCATGGGGAGATGCTAGCATGGAGGAATCCTGCTTTTCATTCATGTGTTGGTTTCCTCCTCCCTCGTTGGCCTCTTACCTGCTGCCTTTGTTCACTTGCTAGCTTACCTCCTTGTCCCTGTGACTGTGCTAGTTTATTCTTTCATGCATGCTTCCCTGTTGTTCCTTCACATCCCACCTGCCTGTCCGCCACTCATGCTTCTCCTGGTCTCTTACTCATTTCCTTATTTCTTCACATATTTGTTCATTCTCCTCCCCATTTTTATCTTTGCTCATTTATTTTTCTGTCCACATTTGTGAGCAGGGAGCTCAGAGAAAAGATGACTAAGACAATAGGCCTTTGCATGTGGAGCTCTCTTCCCTTCATCTCCTCCTGCCCCCTCCCCTTCAATCCTCCTTTAGACTTCAGCTTAACCATCCCTCCCCCAGATGTAAGTTTACATGACTTTTTAATTAGATTGCTGCTTGTCTGTTCCATGTGACACATGCTCTGTGAGGGCAGGGGCACTGTCCATTTTGTTTTTATTGGATTCCCAGTGTCTAGCACTGTGTCTGCCCTGAGTCAGTCAACACTGTGAGGGCACATCGACATCCTCCCCTGTCTGCCTCTGTGCTGGGATGCTGTTGCTGTGCTGGGTGATAGCCCTGGGTCTCTTCCCCCAGAAGTTGTGGGCCTGGATGGGTTATGAGGCTTCCTAGGAGAGATAGAGGCAGAAATAATCCCCACTATCTTGGCAAAAGTTATCCTCAGTGGTCATGAGTGATTACTCAGGCTGGCCTCAGAAAGGTTGATGTTTTTTTTTTTTTAAAATTATTTATTTATTTATTTTGTCAATATACACTGTATATGATTATTATGGCCCGTCACCGACACCTCCCTCCCTCCTCCCTCTCTCCCCTCCCCCCCAAGAATGTCCTTTCCGTTTGCTTGTTGTAACAACTTCATGGAAGTATAGTTGTTAT
>NW_007727448.1:41224-91162 GCF_000696425.1 Galeopterus variegatus
TGGAATACTACTCAGCTATAAAAACTAATGAGATACTGCCATTTGCAACAACATGGATGGACCTTGAGAGAATAATATTGAGTGAAATGAGTCAGAAAGGTTGATGTTTTGACCCAGGCTCACAAAACCCACAGAAAGTCCTCTTCCATGTACTGGGAAGGGAGGTTTGTGTTGGCCATTTTTTGTTTGTTTGTTGGCTTGTTTGGGACACCATTAAGACTTTGAAATCTCTAGTGATCTAACATTTACACACTGGAGGGGATTCTCTATCTCTGTTAAGGCCTCCTCAGGTGGGAAAACTGTGGGGGATTAGCATAACCTCCCAAGGGCGTTAACCAGGCTCCTGGGGGGGAACCAAGTGCACGTAATAGCTTCGTATAGCATACATTATACGAAGTTATACGAGAAAACTGTGGGGGATTAGCATAACCTCCCAAGGGCGTTAACCAGGCTCCTGGGGGGGAACCAAGTGCATGTTTGTAAGTGCATAAGCCCGGGCCTGGAAGGATCAGTCTTAAGATGGCTTCACATCCCTAGGCCAGCAGAAAATGGGCAGTGGAGGCTTTGAGGTCATAGTTTCACAGGTGTACACTCACCTCCGAACTCATCAAGTTGTGTATATCAACTATCTACAGCTTTTTCTAGGTCGACTACACCTCAATAAAGAGTTTAGAAAAAGAGAGCGTTCTGAAGCATTCTTTAGCACTGGTCTACAAAGTGGATCCCAGGATGGCTCCTCTGGAGGCCTCTTTAACCAGTGCAAGTTAACCAGGGACACTGGAAACACCTACTTCCTCACCTGCCACGAGCTAGGACCAAGTAAGAGAATTCTGGAAACCAGAGACAGCTCTCAAGTTCATGCCTTGAAACACCTGCCCATTGATGAAGAGAGCTGTGTAGGATGCCCCCTGCCTACTCTCAAGCTTGCTGGAGTTGTATTCTAGAACTTTCTTGCTCTGACCCTGACACTCACTGTCCTTCCTGAAGCCCTCCAGATGGGACAATGCTCAATTCTTCTCACCTTACTGTTAGTTGGGATGGGCGTTGGATGGGATGCCATTATCTTTAGAGCACTCCCCAGACGCTCAGCACTTTGTTGGGTGCTTTACATGTGCTAATTTTATTTGAACTTTCTCCTTCCCTCCCTCCTTTCCTCCCTTTCATCTTTTCTTCCTTCCTTCTCCTTTCCTTTCCTTCCTCTTTCCTCCCCTTCCCTTTCCCCCTCTCCAATGCTAGCTGTAGCTAATGGGCATCTTTATGCATACAACTTTTGCTACCATCAAACCCATTTCCAAGCACAAATTCCTCATAATGAAATCCTTTAGTCAAAGGGCATGAAGACTTTCACAGCTCTAGACAAGCAGAATTCTTAAGAGGTATTTCAAATTACAAAATATCTGAGCTTACCAATGTTGCAATAACCTTGCCAGCACCAAGTGTTATTGGTTTAAACATTCTAAGCTAATTTAGTCATTGGTTTAAGCATTCTAAGCTAATTTAGTCAGTGTAATGTGGTCCCTCAAGGGTACTTTCAGGTGTATTTACTTGACCTCTTTGAAGGATGAACATTTCCCATGAGTTTTTCTTGATGAATTATTTAGTTATGTGCTATATTTGTGTTTTGTAATCTGGATTTTTATTTTTATTTATTTTTTGTTATTAAAAGCAGTTGGCTGGTTCAGGAATCCAAACTCTTGACCTTGGATTTTTAAAATTAAAACTTGAATGAATTATATTATACCTGCTCATAAATTTTTTCTTCATTATCATCTGTTCCAGGAGCCTTTTGAGATAATTTATTCATGAAAATTTAATACTGTAGATATACAGTAATAACTACATATGTACTATATGTAGTTATACTATATAACTATGTATACATATAGTACTATATAGTATAACTACATATAGTACATATACATATGTCCTAAACCTAACCTAACCTAACCTATAAAATATAACTACATATGTACTATATCTATATCTGTGCTTTATACGTACACTGGAACCCAAGAACCATTTTTTATCCCCTTGGGAGCAATATTACCCTCATTAAGATGTAGGCAACAAACTAAATTCAACTAAATAGTTCAACTAAGTAACAATGAGCTAATGATAATGAACTAAATAATAATTGAACTAACTAAATAAACTAAATTCAACAAATATTTTCTGTGCCCCTCTTATGTACAAGCAATGAGCTAGTAACTACAGATTCAAAAGTGAGGAAGTCAAGGGCCTTGATATCTTTTCTTCTAGCGTTTTTAATGCAAACGAATGAGAAAGTTGCGAAAGGGCATTGCTAATGGCAGGTAGGAGGGCCTGAAGAAAGCTCTGGGGACAGTCAAAACAACCAACCAACCAACCAGCCAACCAAACAAACAAACAACAACAGCATCAGCAGCAGCAACAGATGTGGGGTGGGGCTGGGGGCAGGTGTATTTTACACAGGATCAGAGAGCTGGAGCCAAAGATCACACTGGAGATGTCCTTCTTCTACATAAGGATGGGTAGCCTGATGGTCAAAGCGGGGCCTAGGAGCAGAAAGACCTGGTTCAAAGCCAAGCTTGTGATTTACTTGTGGTATGACTCTGGGCCAGCCACATTATCTTGGAACCAACCAACCAACCAACCAAACAAACAACAACAGCATCAGCAGCAGCAACAGATGTGGGGTGGGGGTGGGGGCAGATGTATTTTACACAGGATCAGAGAGCTAGAGCCAAAGATCACACTGGAGACGTCCTTCTTCTACATAAGGATGGGTAGCCTGATGGTCAAAGCGGGGCCTAGGAGCAGAAAGACCTAGTTCAAAGCCAAGCTTGTGATTTACTTGTGGTATGACTCTGGGCCAGCCACATTATCTTGGATTCCAAATCTGCAAAATTGGGGAGAGTGATAGTACCCATTCTTCAAGGTACATGTGAGGATTAGGTGAGATAATGCTTCCTAAACTCTTAGCTCGGTGCTTGGCCCAGGGGCTCAAAGACTGTTTGCTTTCACTATTAACATTACTCTTTGTCAATTTCAAGAAAGTTGCCTGAAGGTCATCAGATATTTGGGGGTGAGGGATGGTTCTGCCAGAAGATTTTTCAAGGGTCTTGGGTAGAGTGTGACCTTCAGATGTGAAACCAAAAAGAAGTACATAAGTCATTGAAAAACGAAATTACTCTTTTTCCAGGCTCTTTCCTTTTTTTCTTTTTCTTTTAAAAAATTCTCTAGCCCAGTGCTTCTTAAACTTCAGTGTGCATACGAGTCACCTGGGGATCTTGTTAAAATGCAGATTCTAATTTGGTAGGTCTGGGAAGGGGTCCAACATTCTGCATTTCTAACTAGCTCCTAGCTGCTGCTGCTGCTGATCACAGACCACACTTGGAGTTATGCTGTCTCAGTGGGTTTAGACGGGGGTGGGGTGGGGGGTGTTCTCAGGACTCTAAAGGCGTCCAGGGAGATGAATGTGGGGCGGGGGGCAGTGGTCAGCAGATCCCTACTTACTGCTGTGGAATGAGAGGCTGTACCCAGGCCTGCCCCTTTGCTGTAACAGGAAAGATCTGAATGTGTCTTTCAACATAGATGCCCAACCTGGCTCAGGGGCTGAGTCTGCCTGGCCTTGGGATGAGGCTTTTCCATTCCCCAACACCACTGAGCAGTCCTTGTCATGACAGCTCCTCTTCAGAGGACACTGACTACAGGAAGGCACTTTTTTGCCTTAGCAAGGATTCAACCAGCAGGGCTGACGTCAAGCCTCCCCCCGACCCCAAATGCACATCATGATGCCTGTCTCCCAGTGACCCCTCCAGTCTTCTCCACACCTGGAGTAGCCTGTGGGGGACACAGAGCTGAATAAAAAATGCATGGGGTGTTGGCAGGGTCCCCTAGGGAGGCAGCCTGGCATAGCAGCTTCCTCCGTGGGGCTGTTTTTACCAAGCCTACAGTAGAATCCACCCCGTGGGATTCTTGGCCTCAAAACCAGTTCCCTTTGCATCAAGTAAAATGGGGTCGGTGTTTTATGCAACATCAACCTCACCTTTCAGAGCTGAAAACCCCACCCTCATCCCAACCACCCCATCTCCTTGCTGGAAGCAGGAGCCAAGTTGCTTCTCCAGGGAGGGCCTGGGATACATGAAGTCAGAGTCAGAATCCCACATGCAAGTTGTGGATCAAGTGCTTCATGGCTGTGCAACCTTGGGTCAGTCACTTTACCTCTCTGCACCTCAGTTTCTCACCTATGAAAAAGAGGAAATTACAACCATCAAAATACCAATAGCAGTTTCCACTTACTGAATACTGATGAGCAAGGCATTATGTTTCCTTAGATAATCCTCACCACGACTTGATGAGGCAGGAATGTCATCATTCCCATTTGACAAATGAAGACATGTGGCTCAGGGAGATAGTACAGTGATGCTGACCCTGGAGGGTGTCCCGAGCATGATGTGTGCAAAATGCCTGGCACACATGAGGTCCTGACGCCGGGCAGGAAGCAGGGCCTCCGTCCGGGTATTGCAGCTTTTCCCTGACCCTGCTCTGCAGTCCTACAAATGCACAGCAAACTCTTTGTTGAGGTAGCTCTCTGTGATGGAGGCACAGACAGAGCTCTGGCCTTCTTGATCAGAGTCAGTGACTGTCTGGGAGTGGGCAGGGACATCAGTGGGAGACATCTGAGTTATCCTGGGTCCTGCCTGATGGTGGTGTCAATGTGCGATCATCTGGAGACTGTTTATGTGCCAGGCCCTGTTCTAAGAGCATGGATAATCTCATGGAATCCTTCTAGCCAGATGCAAGATTTCTACTATATTGTCCTCATTCTACAGAAAACAGAGGTCTAAAGAGGGTATATTAGTTTCCTAGGGCTGCCATAACAAATTACCCACAACTGAGTGGTTTAAAAGAGCAGAAATCTATTCTCTCATAGTTCTGGAGGCTAGAAGTCCAAAATCAAGGTGTCAGCAGGGCCATGTCCTACTCCAAAGTCTCTAGGGGAGAATTCTTCCTTGCCTCTTACAGCTTCTGGTGGCTTCTGGCAATCCACGGCATTCCTTGGCTTGCAGGTGCATCACTCCAGTCTCTGCCTCCATGCCCACATGCTGTTCTTTCCTGAGAATGTCTCCCTGTATCTTCACATGAACTTCTTATGGGGACACTGGTCATTGTATTTAGGGCCCACTCTAATCCAATATGACCTCATCTTAACTAATTATATCTGCAAAGATCCTATTGACAATAATGTTACATTTGAGGTTTTGGGTAGACATAAATTTTGGGGGGGACACTATTCAACCCAGTACAGAGAAGTGGCTTATCTGAGGAAGTAACAGAGCTCAGAGTTGAACCCAGATTCTATGAAGCCCAAGCCTGTGCCCTTAGCTATTTCCCTAACAACGTAATTGGGATCTCTCTGCCCTAAAAATGCCCCTTGTTTACTGGACCTTGTGCGTGCCTTGTCTAGGCAAGAAGCACAGCCAGGCAGTCATTTAACACCACAGCATGAGGATGTGGGGTCTTCCTACAGATATGACAGAGCCATCTCTACCTCTCAACTCAGACAACAGTAAAACAGCACACCTTTGATGTTGGCAAAGCCCCCCACAGTCTGCAAAGCACATTTGCACATGGCCTTGTATGAGTGGCCTCCCCACAGTTTCACATGTTCACATTGTCACCTCCATTTGTCTGATGGGAAAACTGAGACCCAGACCTTGTCATGAGGAAATGCATTAGAAAAGGGGTTGGAAGTTCCAAAGCATTGATCTAATGACGGAGACTATTAATAACCTTAATTAAGAGCAGCAACAGCAATGCTAATAGTTGCTACCCATTACAGATTCAATTCCATGCAATAAACATTTCCTGGCACAGTGCTAAGTACTCAACAAATATTATCTCATTTAATTCAATTAACAACAACAACCCAGGAGAAATGTTGTAGGCTTAATTGACTGTTATAAGGAAGAGCGCTAGCAGGTTTGAAACTTTGTCTGATAACCTTGTACCTTAGAAATATTATGCTTTCTTCCTTTGGGCATTGGTGAGTAAAAGCAAAGTGAAAAAGTCGGGGGCCAGAGAGAAAATAATTGGCTTTTCCACCCACAGAGATATGAGAGGGTCTGATTCTGCCTTCTTCTCAAGATCAAGGACCGGTGGGAGCTGGGTTCAGAAAGCAATGTGCCCCACTCCCTTCCTTCTCTCCCCTTCTTTCCTTCCTTCCAACAACTACAAGTGTCTATTATGTGCCAAATGCTCAGGTTGGGTTAGGGTTAGGGTTAGAAATACAGTGGTGAACTAAACCTGGCCCAGATGAATGGATGTTTTTCTGCAGGAGAAACTATATCTTATAAAGGTTTGAACTCAGGATTCTCAATCGAATTTAGGGTCATCTAGGACGAAAATGGACATACAACTCAGACCTGGCGTGAGAGCTCAGGGATAGGATATTTCGGTCAATCATTAAGACTAAGACAAGTGAACATTTCAGGACTAACTTGCCTAAAAAGTCTGAGCACCCACATGCTAGCCTGTCTTCATATACAGATAATATAATATTTAATTTGTTAAGTCTTTTGATATAAATATGTGTCAAAAAGGGAAGAAAAGGGGTATTGTGCCGTTCACGCTGGTATAATAGGTGTATAGGAATCATCGTCTTTGACCTTTGAAGCAAGAATTAATGGTATAGGGTTATATTAATAGTAATAATATTAATAATAATAATGGTGGCAGTAGCAGCAGCAGCAGCAGGCTTAATAATAATCAGGGTAAAGAGCTTGCAGGGCTCAGGAAAGGGGCCAGAATCTCCATATGGCACATAAGGACAGGGACGTTGAGGAGAAAGGAAATGGCTCTCTCAAGGTTGCATGGCAGTCAGTGCCTGATCTGAGAGGAGGACCTGGTGTTCTGACAACCAGGGCAGCATTCTTTAATAACAACGTCAAGGAGAACAATAACTGCTAGCATTCTGACCTGCCTACCCAGGGCCAGGCATGTGTAGGGAGCTTGGCAAACGATCTTGAAAGTCATCACAGTAGTCCTGAAAGGAGGCACTGTCAGGTCAGCCCATTTTCCAGATGGTCCAGGCTGCCATGGTGTAGAATGCATGCCAAGGGGGTGAGGTTGGGTGGGCTTGGGGGAGTCCCTGCCTGGAGGAGGGAAGAGGAGCCTGCAGCACAGGTACAGGGGAGTTTCAAGGGCTGCCTGGGAGCCTGCATCCCTGCTTCAGCAGAACAGCCTTGTCTCTCCTCTCTCTCCCTCTCCCCTCCAATTCTACCACATCCCAGTCTTTCTATAGTCAGACTCTCAGCTGCCGGGGATGCTGGCTTCAAGGTCCATGAGGATGGTGCATGGGGAATTTGCATAGCTACCTCAGCTAGGGCAAGCAAAGGTTGCCATGGAAACCCTTCTTCTCTTTCCAGACCTACAGCTTGTTCTCTCTTCCCTGTGTTCCACCCCCTCCCCCTCCCCCACACACAGGGCAGGGGAGACCAGAGAGCCTGACAAAGGCAGGTGCACTGCAGGTCTTTTTCATGCACGCTTCCCCCCTTGCCTCTGGCTTCCTTCAGATCTGTCCTATACAGGCTGCCTGAATAATTATCTCTTGTCCAGTTCAAATCATGTCATTCCCCTGCTCAAAACCCTCCATGGCTCCCCACTGCCTGAAGGAGCAAGCAGAAACTCCTGGTTCTGGTATTTAAGTCCCTCCTCCCTCCGTCATACAGCTGCACATAAGCATTAAAATCCCACCAGTCCATGGGCTCCCAGAAAGACCATGATGGGCTTGTTCACTGTTCCTTCCTGGGTAGCACAGTTCCTGGCCCATAGTAGGCACTTGGGAAGGAAAAAAAGAACAAGAAAGAAGGGAGGAATAAAAAGTGCCAACTTCTCCTATTCTCATCATACCCTCTGCTTCAGTAACCCCTGTGACAAATCAGAGTTCGACATCCTTCCTCAAGGTCCCTCCTCCAAGACCAGGGAGGTACACACCTCAACTCCTCCTGCCAAATCCTACCCATCCATAGAAGGCCCAGCTCAGATGCCACCTCCTACAGTAAACTTCCCAGATGCTCCATTTAGAATGAATGAGCTCACTGTGGCTGAGCCCTGTGAGTACAAAGAATATCTTTCCCTCTCCTCTGTAAGTCCCTTGGGTGAGCCTGCATTCTTTATTTCTGAGTCCCCAGTGGCTAGGACTTAACACCACAAGGTGCTCAGGAAACATGCTAAGTTTTAAATTTATTCGCATCAAAGGCCATTGTGATTTTCCATCATTCCAGAGCTTCTTAACTGGGCTCCTCATTTGGCAAAGTGCCCAGCTTCAACATGCAAGCAATGTGGGTGGTAGATCTCCCTGCTGATTCTTCTCTGGGAGCTTAATGAGTTAAATCAGATCACCAGACCAAGTGCATTGATGAATTTCAGTGTTCTCTCCTCCTCTTCTTTTAGTTGCCCTGCCCCCGTCCTTGGTCTATAATCTGTTCTCCACGCATCAGCTAGAATCATCCTTATAAAATGGAAACTACAAGGTCACTCCATGACTCAAAATCCTCCAGTGGCTTCCCTCTCTTTCTTTCCCTAGGATGGTTGCCCTGTCCCATCTCCTCCCTCTCGTCACTCATTCAGTGCCAGCATGGCTCTGCCTCAGGGCCTTTGCACTAGCTCTTCTTGCAACCTGAATACTGTTTTCCCAGCTATCTGCCTGGCCTGAGCCCTCATTCATTTGGCTCTCTCTGTTCAATGTCACCTCCTCAAAGAGGTCTTCCCTGCTCCTGCATCACTCGAAATCCTCCTTAACCTTGCTTAATTTTCTCCATGGCACCCACCACCCTCTGACATACTCGGTGTATATTAGTTTACCTTCTTGCTCCTTGTAGCAGGTCAAATTGTCTCCCCTAAAAGATATGTTCAAGTCCTAAACCTTGTACCTGTGAATGTGACCTCTTTGGAAATTGGGTCTTTGCAGATGTAATCAAGTTAAAATGAGGTCATACTGGATTACAGTGGGCCCTAATCCAATGACTGGTGTCATTATATGAAGTGGGCACTGGACACAGAGTCAGAGAGGAGAAGGCCATGGAGGATAGAGGCAGAGACTGGAGTGATGCATCTACAAGCCAGGAATGCCAGGGGTTTCAGGCAACCACCAGAAGCTAGAACCTGGGACAGTTTCTCCCTCAGAGCCTCCAGGAGGAACTAACCTTGATGAGTCCTTAGTTTCAGACTTAAAGACTTCAAGAGTGTAAGAGAATAAATTTCCATTGTTTTAAGCCAGTTGTTTTGTGGTACCAGTTATGGCGTCCCTAGGTCACTAACACCCTCCTCCATGGCATATCAACTCCAGGAGGACAGGGACCAGGTGTTTGCTTCCTGCTGAGTCCACAGCAGCTAGACCAGTGCCTGGCAAGTGTAGACACTCTATCGATATTTTATTTCAGGTGAATGAAAGAATTCACTTTATAGCACTTCACTGAGAACCACTATGTGCCCAGCACTGTGTTAAGTTCTGAAGAGGTTTCACATTAGTCTGAGGCTGCTGCCTGGCACCTACTCCTTCAAGGAGCTACCAATTCCAGAATAATAGCTTTGGTTCCTAGACCATTTTCCAAGTTCTCAAGCACTTTCAGCCCCATTATCACACATGGCCCTTGCCACCAAGCCAGCAAGCCAATAAACTTGAGCTGTGCTTACTGTCATTATCCTGATTTTCTGAACAAGGAGGTGAAGGCTCAGAGAGGTGGAGAGGTTTGCCTGAGATCTCCCAGCTGGAGAGGGGCTTGAACCCAGGGCAGCCTGCCTTGTACAAAATGAGACAGAACCCAGGGCCCGGAGGAGCTCAGTGAAGGAGAGTCTTAGGAAGCAGCACAGAGGCAGCATTAAGATGTGTTTATTGAGTACCCACTATATGCAGTCAGCCGCTGAGCTGGGCACAGCAGGCTGCTCCACGTACTGAGACAGAAGCAGGGGATGAGGCGCCGTGTTCCTAGCAGCCAGCGTGGGCAGCAAGTCTGAACACCAGCTTCAGGGAAAGCTGTGTGGTTTGGCCAAGTGACTCCCTCTCTGAGTTCTGGGGACACCTGCGAAGGCATCTGCATTCTCCCATCTACCCCCCCAAAATCGGTTTTCCATGAGCCTCTTAGGTATATGATGGTTCTCATCAATGTGTGAACACCAAGTCCCTTTACACATAGTTAATCATGGCCTCTCACTTTTAATAACCCTTGAGAAAGCCTAGCTTGTCTTCGGGGCTCCCTTGTACTCAGACACATGCGGCATTCAAGCCCGTGAAACTGACAGAGAATAATAACGCCAGCCTGTGGCATGAGGCAAAGGGGCTCCTCTTAAAATAAGACGGGAACCCAAAAGCCCAAAAGCTATTTTTAAGGGAGTTCTAGAAGTGTTTGTTTTTAAAATATCATGAAATGGTTATTACCAACTTTTTCCCCCCTCCTGCCTTCTTCCCAAACAGGTGCAGTGAGATTAGTGGTAATTTAAAAAGCAGGATTGCCTCTGTGTCAATTTCCTGCTAATGAGCAAAACACGCCATGTAATTGCTATGTATTGAAGGAGGCAACAATACATTCTCGGCGGCTGTTTAATATGCTGGGGCTGGGCTTAGCAGATGTTCTGAGATTCGCTTTCCAAGACGGAGGAGCCAAGTCCAAAAGGAGAAGGAGACGCTTCCCTTTCTTTTGCCTCTGTCCAGTGCTGGGTCCCTTGAAGGTCATTAGGCAAAGCCCCATGAGACACAGTTGGTGCTAGATTAGTGGAGGCAGAGTGGATGGGAGGTCACAAAACCGGCAAGGGCAGGGCCAGCAACAGGCAGGGGGCAGGGGGAGGGCACGAGAGTCCTTCTTATGCTCGTTCTCATTTGGGCCACCAACCCCCGGGTCATGCAAGCTGGTGGTTTGGACTTGCAACCAGCCAGGGCCATCCCTTGCTATTTCTGTGACCCTCACATGGGACTGTCACCTCACTGAGTCATCTCTCCAATGAGGATAGTAGTACTAAACACATTTCATGAAGACAAAATGAATAAATAAACAGGACTGTTCCCCTGCCTGGATACTCTTCTCTAAATGTCCACATGGCTCACTCCCTCAGGTGGGTGCATGGACACCTGCCATAGGTGGCCCCCCTCTGCCTGCCTGTGGCAAAGTCCTTTATGCTGGGGTTGGTGGACACAAAGGTGACACATCACCATTTTTGTGCCTTCTACAACAACCTTGTTGCCTGCTCCTTCCCTTAAAACATGCCTAACACTTTCCAACACCCTGTGTAGCTTACTCATTTTTAAAAAGGTTTGTTACCATCTGTCCTTATTGGAATGTAAGCTCTATAAGGGCAAGTATTTATGGCTCCTATTTTTCTTTCACTAATAAATCCCATGTGCCTAGAACAGTGCCTGGTACATAGTAATTAACTCAATTAACACTGAACAGATGATGCATGTGAAATACTTAGGCTAGTGCTCACAATGCAGTAGTAGCTCGATACATGATAGCCTAAGTTATTATTTAAATTGCCTCAAGCAAAGTGTTTTCACATTGAATTAAGTGTCTACTGTCTGCCAGGCATGGATAGGACCAGATGCTTCTAAGTAATTACCTTTTCAGTCCTCCCAACACCAAGTAAGGAGGTACTATTATCATTTGCATTTGACGGAGGCTCAGGGAGATGAAGTGACTTGCTCCCATTCACACAGTTGACAAGAAGAGGGGGTTGATACTATGTCACATGGGTCTGTGTTCCAAGCTCTCTTTTCAGAGCCAGCCCTATTCACCTGGTGCCTGAATGTAGGAGGGACCTGATGAATGGGGCTTCCCTTCTAGCAGGGAGCACGGGTTGTTTGGTTTGAGGCTTTGCAAAAAGACGTCAAACATGAGAGAAGGAGAGAGGGTATACGAGGCAGAGGCAATGGCATGAGCAAAGGTGTGGGAAGGCCACTGGATGTATTTCTTGTGCATCTACTACATGCCGAGACCTAGGCAAGATGCAATGGGTGTTTGGGGAGGGGAGGATATGTAAAGAGATCCTTCCCTGCCTTGGGGAGGGGGATGGAGGAAAACAGCACCTGTGAAACACCAGTGAGCAATTAAAAAAAAGAACAAAACAAATTCCACAACTTAAATAATTGTAGCTCGAGAAGCCCCAGCCTGGTTGGGGATGAGTGGTAGGTGGGAGTGGGGGGCTGTTGGGGGCTTGGGGAGAGGAGAGTGACGTGAAATGAATGGCTTTGTGTGTGGGTCTGCATTCAGCAGCCCAAGAAGAAAGTGAAAAGACAATATTTTACAACCCCAGAGGCTCTGGGAGTCAGAAAACCACAGCCGGTCTGTGCTGATAAGTCATCAGAGTGAGACAAATTGCCCCTTGGATCTGATAAAAGGGCAGCATGTGGAGCTGAAAGAATTTGGGGTTGGGATCTGGAGTCCTGTTTTGAATCAGTCCTCCAGGCGGCTTTAACGCTGAGGGAAAGAACCTGGGCAAGCCAGTGCTTATTGACCACCTACTATGTGCAAGCGCCAAGGTATGTGCTGGTGATGTGGGACTAAAGTCACTGCCATGGCTCACCTACCTCCCCCACTTGGGTGGGCACCCCCTCTTCTAGAAGTCCCACTGGACTTTCTGTAGTTCTGACCCATCACTTACAACTTTGTGTCCAGTTATTTTGAGAGGTAGAGCCGCCTAGTGGTTACCAGCAGGGGCTTGGGTGGCTGGAACTGGTTTGAATCTTGGTTACTTCCTAACTGCATGAGCCTCAGTCAAGTGACTAACCTCCTCTGTGCCGCAGGCTTGCCATCTGCAAACCGAGGGTAAAAATAGGGCCTATCATCTCACTGAGCTGTGGTGAGGATTCGATGAAGTAACTTAGGTGAATCCTGGCTCACTGCTGGTGCCCAATAAACAGATATCGCTATTTTTGCTATTACTGTTATTGCTGCTGCTGTTGTTATTTATGTACTTTATCTGGGCTCTTTTGCTGCTGCCTCCTGGGAAACAGGGCCTGCATTTCCCCCCTATTTGGCATCTTTGAGAGATGGGAACCATGCCTGGCTCCTCGTAGGTGCTACTAAACAGTTTTGAAGTGGATGAAGGAGCGATTGAATGAGTGCCATCTTGTCATGGGGCCATCTTTATAAACACGGCTCCCCAACTTTTAGCTTCTTCCAGATGGAATGCATATTTTTAGCTCTTACACGTCCTTCTGTGTTTCCCCTCCTGAGTGTTCTGCCCCATTGCAGGTCACAGTAGGTGCTTATGAAATACCAGCCACTCCTTAGCCCTGATCCTCTCCTGCCCCCTCTGACCAATGCCCTGCTTCCCTGATGGGTGATGGGGACATGGTCTGCTCAGTCCCCTGCCTTTGCCCATCCACTGTTCTGGGATAACAGGAAGACCCCTTACCTTTCCACCTCCTCCTGGGCACTTGGGCCCAGGAGCTCCTTCATCAAGAATAGTTCCAGACTGCAGGCCTGATGGTGGAAAATAAATATTCTGGCTGCTTTTCAGTTTCCAGATTGACTGGGGACAAGCGGGAATCTGGCCCCCTCAACCAATCATCCAAGGCAGTCAGCTGTAACAAGGTATACACTTAAACAGCCGCGTGTGAAATAGCGTGCCCACACTCTGCTGATTAAAAAAAAAATCCCTAATCATTATTCCCCATGGCCATAGGCTTGGAGGACTGGGAGTAGGTGGGGTGGGGTGGGTGGCAGATGGGGCCACTTCAGTAGCCATAACCGTTTCAAGATTACTATTACCCCTCACTCCCCATGCAGTGTGTTTTGAAATGTGTTCTGTCTTCTACGCTGCATTGGCGAAGTAATAAATCTTTCAGTCCCTTGGTTTTATTAATCAAATAATAAGAGTAACACTCATGTAGTGTTTACTTTGTGCCAAGCACTTTACATGTATAAACTCAATTCATCCTTCCAACAACCCTACAAGGTAGATGCTATCAGGATACCCATTTTACAGATGAGGAAACTGAGGCACAGAGAGGTGAAGTAATTCACCTAGCTTCACCCAGCTCATAAGTGGCTCTGGTTAGCACTCTGACTTCTTTGGACTCCTTCATGCAGACATTTCTTGGGAGTCTCCTATTCGTTATGTGTTGCACCAGAATCTGACAATAAGGGACGAGAGACCCGGTCCCTGCCCCTTTGAGATGTTTCAGGAAGCAGACACGAAGCAACAGCTAACATTGATCACAGCTTACTCAGCATCAAGTAAGTGCTAAGAGCCTGAACAATGGTAATTCCATTTGATTCTCATGACAACCGTGGCAGGAAACTTGGTTATTCTTGTTTGACACATGGGAAAACTGAGGCTCAAGGAGGTGAAGCCAGGCCTTGAGTTAAGTGACTGAGTCTGGATTTGAACCCAGGTCCATATGACTCAACATCCTACTGCCTCAAGGGCCCCTGGCAGCCAGCCCAGACTGGATGACCAGTGACTGCTTCTGGGAGGGAGGGCGCCGAGCAGAGTCCGCGGTGAGGCAGAGGATGGAAAGGGGAGCAGAGAAGCTTCTGGTAGGGGGTTCTGGATGTGAAAGAGGCTGGTGTGTTTGGGGGACTGCTGTGTACAGCTTCTGCATGGCCAGAGGGCAGAGGAGAGGCTAGCAGTGGCCACGCCAAGTTGGGTCTCAGGCCACAGTCAGGATGTCATCCTTCAGATGGTATTGATGAATTTTAAGCTAGAAAAATCTTATCTTTTAGATAGCAGATTCAACCTTAGTTTTGCTAAGTATGGACTTTCCACTAGGATTTTCAAAACCTGTAGTCTCTCTTTCATAGCCTCTCTGCCCCCTGATCCCTGTCACCACTGCATCACTCCTTTTAAGGACTCTTAGGGTTTGGGGACCCCAGATTTGGAACTGATAGTTTGATTTATAACCACCTTTATAAAGGGTCCTTTGGAAATAAGTGTTGCAACCAGAATTAATCAAGTCCACAGGCTTGGAAAGTTTGACTATTTTCCATTCCGATATATAAAAAGTTACCTTCCCAGAGAGAGCAACCAAATGCATAAATAAATGAAAGAAAAAAAATGTGGTCAGTTTTGGAGAGCCGCTGGAAATGCTTGAGCCACACTGTGAGAGTTATACATCATTTAGGCATGAGGGAGTTTCCATAACACCAAAGTTCTCTAGCAATTAGAGGGTCGGTGCCTCTCTGTTCAGCTCTGGGAGACCTGATGGGCTGGCAGTTCCGACTGTCCAGAGATGAGCTACACGCTGCACCCTAGGCTCCTTCAAACCCTTCGTAATCAGGGGCTCAGTGGCAGGTTTAATGGCCTGGGTTGATAAGACACTTTCCCTCCTCAGCTTGGAGGGACTGTCATGACTGAGAAACCCTTTGTGGGGATGTCAGGACTGAGATGTAGACTGAGCCGTCCCAAGTGGGGGGTCAGCTCCACCCCGGAGTGAAGGGCCAAGGCTGGGAGGCCCCTCTGATCTTATGAGAGCATCTTCCCAGACCACACGCCCAGTGACTCGTGCAGCTTTATGGGGCCTCTTGCCACTTTGCAACCAGAGAGTTTTCTCTTACTTAATCTGATCATGTTCCTTCTTTCTATTCTTGGAATCTTCCAGTGACTCCCCAGTGGCCTTCAGGTTAAAGCACAGACTCTACTCAGCGACACTCAAGGACCTCTTTTCTACCTCTCTGGCCACCCTGGAGACCTATGCTCAGGTATGCAGAACCTCTGTACACCCCCAGAAGGGCCAGACTAGCCCAAGCCTCGAGGCCTTTGCCTAAACAATTTTCTTGGCTTAGAATGTCTTCTGTTTTTTCCTTGGCTTAGAATGCCTTTCTTCCCTATCACGACTGATTTCTGTTTATCTCCTCCTCCAGGGAGCCTTCCTGGAATATGCCCACCTCTCAGATGCCTCCGCCCCACATACTCCCACAGCCTTGCTCCTTCCTGGTCATAGCCTGTTGAACTCCCTGAGGGCAGTGGCTGTGGCTGTCCCTTACACATCATTGTATTCCTAGTGCCTAGCAACGTGCCTGGCTTGTGGTAAGTATTCAGTAAATGTTTGTTGAATGCATGAATAAAAAATGAAATGAATAAATGAATGAATACATGGATATTCTATGACAGTGGTTCTCACCCAGGGAGATTTTTTTCCCCTAGGGGGACATTCAGCAATGTCTGGAGACATTTTTGTTTGGAGAAAGGGGGCAGTTGCTACTGGCATCGAGTGAGTAGAGGCCAGGGATACTATTAAAATTCTATAAAGCACAGGATGTGCCCCCCTTATCCACCCTTCTGCCCCAAACAAAGAAATATCCAACCCAAAAGGCCAATAGTGCCAAAGTTGAGAGACTCAGGTCTATGCTGGGTCCTGGCTCACTGCTGTAGGGAATGGAACAGAAGACAAAGCCATATTCCTACCCCCAATAAGCACTCAATCTGGTGTGGCACACAAGAGCAACCTCTGAGAAAACATGAGGAAACAGAATAGGACACTAACATGTATTGAACAACCCCTAGTATCAAGCACTTGTATCTCTATCCTGTTGAACTACTCAACCTTCAAGACCCAGGTTAAATATCACCTCCTCTAGGTAGCATTCCCTGAGGCCCCAACCCAGGCTCCATCTGCCCCTTCTCTCTTTTACTGCAGTTTCTATCACACTGTCCTGTAATTATTTGTATACGTGACTATCTTCTCTCTAGAATGAGGACAGGGGCTGCGTCCTACTTGCCTTTCTTTCTTAGGTTTCTAGAGAACAGTGAGTAGTTTACTAAATGTTTGGGGAAATGAACATCAGAAATAGGTCTATTGTGGTTGTCAAGTCAACAGTTGGGTTTCCGCACCTTCTAGAACCTGGGCAACGCCTGTGTAAGGACTACCTTGCTGAGATGACCAGGTGTGGAGATGAGCCTCCAGCCTTGGTCTTAACCTCACATGGAAGAGGAAGGCACTTCTGGGCAATCAGTACTTTGTCATTGATTTTGCTGCCAAGCCAGAGAGCAAGACGTCCTCTCAATGAGCACGTTGACTATTGAGCTATAAATTAAAAAGGAAAAAAAAAAAAAAAAGGTCTGCTAATTCCGACCCACTCTATTTTTTACTCACAGCTGCTCAAGAGGGAATGCACTGTGACTTTCAGATGGAACATTTCTTTGGCTAAGTTCCCCACTCTCTGCCTGCCCTTCTCCAGGGTCCAGCCTGGTTGGGGCTGAGAGAGTGTTGGCTTTGAGGTCATACAGACCTGGGTTCAAATTCTGGCTTTACCACATCTCAACCTTGTCTCTCTGAACCTCACTGTCCTCACCTGTAAAGTCCTGTCTTCTGAGAAGTTTGGGGAAGCACATAGGTGTTTGGGGTGAGAGGTTCTCCCATGCCCTCCACTCCAGCTTCTCCCACATGCACGCAAGAGCATCACTGAAACCATCCTTCAGGTTGCTTAGCTCAAAAGGGAGACAGGGCTTTGGATCCTTGGAAAAAACCTCCTCATCTCCATCCAGCTCCCAATTCCCAACTCTTTCTCCTCAATGTTCCTTTTCAACCTTCTGAAAATATTAACATTCAAGCCCATCCAAGGTAAAGGATGTTTCCCAACCCTCAAACATCACATAGACATGCAACTTTCTCACTTCACACATGAGGAAACTGAGGCCCAGTGAGGGGCCACTCTGAGGGGGATGCAGAGACCCTGGACCTCCTGGACCTCTTTGGTGTGCTGCATTGTCTCCGTCATAGTCACAACAATGGCATTTGCCACTTATTAAGTTGCCGTGAGCCATCCTGCTATAGGGAACGGCATTGGAGCCTGAGTGATACCCTTTATTCTGCAGGCTACAAGGGGGTCCCATGTGTGTGCCCCGGCTCCATGGAAGTTCTTGTTTGTTCACTTTTGGTTGCTTGACAAGGCTTCCCAGAATTAAACAGCCTAACCTTTTGGCTTAGTATAGCTTTGGGAAATTCCCTGGAGTTTCTCAAAGGACATGTTAAAATACATCAAAATTAACTGGTTTATTTAAAGGGCATTGTCAGTCTAAAGGTGTTTCTGAGGCATGTTCCCGGTATCGGTTGGCTCCATTTAATTTTGTCATTAATCTTCCTTGTTAGTGATGTGTGCATGGACCCATTGTGGCTGTGGTCATGCTCTTGTACATGTGGAATGAAGTTATTGTGTTGGATTTCTATCCACATCCCCCAGGAAGACGGTGTGTCTGGGTGCAGTAACGTTTATAACTAATTGATCATCAACCAGTTACAGATTTCTTTGTTTCTCTCCACTCCCACGGTTTCACTTGATTTACCAAGAACATGTTCTTTCTTTAGTAATAATAAGAATGATATGGTGTGTTTTTGTTAGTTTGAGTAGGATCATTTAACTTTTCACTTTGTCCCCTGTGCTGTTCC
This sequence comes from Galeopterus variegatus, assembly GCF_000696425.1. Lineage (NCBI taxonomy): Eukaryota > Metazoa > Chordata > Mammalia > Dermoptera > Cynocephalidae > Galeopterus > Galeopterus variegatus. Next base: position 59,592 of record NW_007727448.1, read on the forward strand.
TGGAGTCTATCGACAGGGAAGTAAAAGGTATAAACATTGTGATTTTGATTATAAATTAAAATGATCAATATAGAGTATAAGCAATATCAAATTGTTAACCGTAACTAATCAATGTTATTAAAATCAAGTATAGTAAGTATAAATAAGATTTAAAAAGGGTTAAATTGTAAGTTAAGAAGGTTAAGAATTAGAGTTTAAACTAAAAGTCTGATGCTCTTTAAAGCCAACCATGCTGCTATTGTATAGTCTCCTGGCCACAAGCCACAGGCTTTGGGCTCATTGATGCATGAGTAGATGTTTTTTGTCACAGCATGTGTGCCTTGGAACGTTTTGACCTTTCTTTTTCAATAGAAACAAAATAAAAAAATGTTTTGATTAAAAGATAAATCAATGTGTAAAAGATTAGGTAAAAACATATAAATAAAGCAAGATTTTTGTGGTTGTTGTCCACACTTGCACTAGACATCTGTGGTCCATCTCTTCCTTTTCACCGAATCCACACCACCTATTCAGGTCCAACGAATCCTGCGGAGCTGGTCTCCGGCATTAAGTGCTTACTAATGTTCCAGACACTGAGTTATCTTAACATCCTAGGAGGAAAAAGCACCCATAAAAGGAAAAGTGGATAAATTGAACCTCATTAAAGTTAATAATTTCCACTCCTTGAAAACACTATAAGAAAATGAAAAGACAAGCTCCAGATGGGGAGAAAGTTATTTGCAAATCTCGTATTCGATAAAAGACGTGTATCTGGAATATGAGGGTACTTTAGAAAGTTCATGGAAAGATTGTGCTATCTTTTAATTCTATTTGTCCATGAACTTTTTGAAGTATATAGATAATTCTCAAAACTCAATAACAGAACAAGCAATCCCCCAAATTGGGCAAGATACTTGAAGAGATTTTGTACTCAAAAGATATATGGATGACACATAAGCCCATGGAATGATGCTCAACATTATTAGTCATTAGGGAAATGCAAATTAATCTCACAAGAAAATACTCTGACATGTCTATTAGAATGGCTAAAATTAAAAAGACAGGCAATTGCAAGTGCTGGTGAGGATGAGGAGGAATTAGAACTCTCATACATGCCTGCTGGGAAAACAAAATGGTACAACCACTTTGGAAACAATTTGGAAGTTCCTTAAAAAGTTATATTTACATCTACCAGAAATTTTACTCCTAGGCATTTATGTAAGGGAAATGAAATCATTTGCCCACACAAAGACTTGTACTGGAATGTTCATAGGAACTCTATTCATAATAGCAAAGAAGTGGAAACAGCCCAAACGTCCATTGGTGGGTGAGTGGATAAACAAACAGTGTTGCATTCGTACAATGGAATATTGCTGGTCAGTAGAGAGGGATGTGCTATCAACACCCACAACAACATGGGTGAAGCTCAGAAACAATACACTGAGTGAATGAGACCAGACCAAAAAAATAGAGTACTGCACACTACATGATCCCATTTATATAGAATTCTAGAAAATGCAAAGTGATGCACAGTGACAGAAAGCGAATCAGTGGTAGCCGAAGGATGGTGGAAGGACTAAAGAGAAATGAGAGGAGAGAATTCCAAAAGGGTGTACGAACTTGTTAGGGTGATGAACATGTTTAGTATCTTGATGGCGATGATGGTTTCACGGGCATATATATCTCCTGAAACTTACCAAATTGTACATTCTAAACATGTACAGTGTATTGAAAGCCAACTATGTGTCAATAAAGCTGTTAAAAAATCCTACATGGTAAACACTCTTTTATTCTTATTTTACAGAGGAAGAAACTGAGGCTTAGAGAGATTACAGTCACCCAGGTAGTAAGTGGTGGAGCTAGGATTTTAACCCAGGAGGGCCTGACTAATAAGCACCACCTCTCAATTGCCAGGCTACTCTCTCCCCACCTCCCAATGGTTCGATGTTATCTGTCAGAGAGAGAGGGATCAAGGGAGAGGGAGAGGGAGAAAGAAGGAGAGAGGAGAAAAAGAGGAGAGAAGAAGAGAGAGTGGGAAGAGAAACAGAGAGGGACAAAGAAAAGAAGATAAAAGAGAGGAGAGAGGCAGCCCAAGGAGCGCAGAACAGCTGGTTCGCTACACTCCCTGCTCCCCCACAGCTGCTTCTGACTCCAGACAGCATTGCAGGGAGCACCCACCCCTCCCACGCTGTCCCTCCTGCCTGAGCTGCAGCCACCACGTGGCTTCTCCCCTTTCCCGGCTGATGAAGCTGATCAGTGAGCCGAGGAGGGCGGCTGTCCAGTGCCTGCACTGACGTCAAAGCAGCTCTCCTTCAAGCTTCCCATGGCACCTAGAACACCATGCAAATGACAAGTCTCCGAGTGGCCTGGCCTGCACCCTCCTGTCCTTCCTTATCTGTCCCCACCTCTCACCTACCTCACTCTACTATGGCCAAACTATCTTTCCTCAGAGCTCCCTGAACTGCAGCAGGAAACTACCTGATGGATCAGGTTGGCTTCCCTGCTCCCGCTCTTGGATCCTGACTTTCCAGTCTCCACAAGGCAGTCAGAAGGGTCCCCTAAAGTGTCAAGTGGCTGACTCACACCTCCCACTCTCTGGCCTCCAGTCACTCTGAGGGTAAGACCGAACTCTTACACTGGCAACAGAACCCCACGTGGGTTGACTCCTCCTAGCTCCCAACCTAGCCTCCTGCACTTCCTCGTTCCTGAATCCCAGCCACAGTGGCCAGGTTAGCCTGGTCCTCCATCAAGTGCCTCCCCTTTCCTGCGTTGCTTTTCTTCCAGGTCTCTATGTGGCTGGCTCCTCCTCACTGCCCTGGTCTCATCTCAGGTGTCACCTTCTAAGAGGGAACCACATTTACCCACCCCCAGCGCACACGGCTACACCCCCTTGCATAGCAGTGCACGCAATCTCAAATCACCTAGCTTATTTGTGGTTTACTTGTTTGTCATCGGTGTCCCCTGTTTAGATCAGAGGCTCATTAAATACATGTGGAATGAGGGAGTGGGATTCTGATCTGGCACATTTGCCCCAAGCTTGGAGAATCAGGGGCTGGAAAAAGCTGTGTGACCTTGGCCCAAGTACTTGATTTCTCTGAGCCTCAAGTCTCTCTGTAAAATGGCACCATAGAATCCCCTTCCTCATGCTGGTGTTGGAAGGCATTGAGTGCTATAAATATGCAATGGCCCTCTTCATTTGTTATCATTTCTTCTTTGGGTGTGAAGGGTCAGAACGAGGTCTTGGCGGAAGCCACTACAGGGCCTTCCTCAGCCCCCAGTCCTGGGCCAACATCCACCTTCCAGCTGCCAGGGTGTGCTGGGGAGAATCACTCCACACATGACAGGACGAGGCAGCTCCGAGAGGAGGCCTCATGTGAGGAGAGACAGCACACGTCCCTGACAAAGCGATGCCACGGGAGACAAGGGAAGGCTTCAGACAATGTATGATTTGTATTTTCCACGCTGCACAAAAGGACACTGCCTCTCTAAAAAGGGAACAATCAAAGATTAGGGATGATTGCTGTGAGAGAAAACCTTGTTTAAATCTATTACTGAACAAAAATGGTCTGTGGGTTTTGAATGGAAAATTTGTGTTTCTGCCCTGATCTCAAATTAACCCATGGCAGAGCGCCACTGAGTATGTACTGGGTCTGTGTGGGCAGGGGGAGGAGAGAGTCATTTATACAGCATTTCTAAAACCCCCATGCCACCTGCAGGACCCCTCTGAAGACCTAGACCACTCTGACATAGGCACTGTGGTCATCCCCATTTTAAAGATGAGGAAATTGAGGTCAGAATGGTTAAGCAGCTTGTACAAGGTCACACAGTCAGGGAAGGTACGGTTGAATTTGAACTCGTGTCTTCCTGTTTCTAGAGTCTGTGCTATTAGCATAAGCATGAGTGTGTGTGTGTGTGTGTGTGTGTGTGTGTGCATGCGCACGCGTGTGTGTGAGTGTGACTTAATGACTCTCAGGGCAGGATGGACTTTACCTTTTTTTTTTTTTGTCTTTTTTACTGACCGGTAACGGGATCACAACCCTCGGCGTTGCTCCCGCACCTCGCTCAGCCAGCGAGCGGGAACCGGTCTGTATGTGGGATCCGAGCCCTCGGCAGGAGCGCCGCCACACTCCCAAGCGGCGCACTCTCCAGTGCGCCACCGGGCTGGCCCCAGGATGGACTTTAGAGTCAGCTCCTTTGGCTACACTTCCTTTCTTAAATGTGTAAACTGAGGCTCAATTGGGGAGAGCAGTTTTCCTGGCACTTTGCCCCTGCTAGAAGAACAGAAATTTCGATTGAATGAGTGCTTGCTGGGTGCCAGACACTGTGGGAAGCCTTCACATTTGTCTTCTCATCCATCCAAGGAGGAGGAAGGCACATTAGCTCCCTTTTACAGATGAGGAAACTGAGGCTCAACGAGGCTAAGCCACTACTTAGCATGACAGAGCAAGTAGATTGCTGAGTTAAGACTTGAAACCAGATCTATCACAATGCCCCACGAAATGCTGTTTGGGGACCTTTGGGCAAGCAGCCTTCCTCTCGACATACATGTGTGTGTTCTCCACATCACATGATGACAAACTGGCCTACAGGATCTTCTCCCTAAAACTCATGCAGTGGTTCTCTGCTCAGGCAAGGACTAAGAGCCAAAGCTTGGGTTGGAATTGATTTTGACCAGCGGTCACTTGCTTGGCCACAGGATGCTGGGCAATTTTGCATCATGGGGGCAGGTGAGGCAGCTCAGAAAGGCTCCTGTCCCTGCCAAGTGGCAGAGTGAGTTGCACAGGCAGGGCAGGTGGTGAATGTCCTGTCCCTTGGGTCTTGACTCGAGCCATGAACTTTGAGGCAGCACCAAAGAGTAAAGACAACCACTGTGGGCAACATTCTTCTCCCAGGCCATTCTTTAGTGGACTGAATGTGATTGTCACATTTACACTATGGGTGTGACCCACAGTGTAAACTCTCACTGGACGATGCCTGTGGTCTCCCTCCAGTACAGATAAGAGGGGTCCCTTAAAAACAGAAAACTCCATCGAATTCCCAGCATACTGAGAATGAAGCTAACTCCTACACTGGCCTGCGAGGCTCCAGGCCACTTGTCTCTCAGTCACTTCCTTGGGCATGTCGGCAACCATGCCCTTCAACGCTCACCACACTCCAGCTGCTGTGCCTTTGTTTGGTGCCATGAACACATCCAACCTGTCCCCTCCTCAGGACCTTCTCATTCACAGCTCCCTACCCTGGAAAATTCTCCCTAGTTCCTCCCAGGGCTCCCCGTGTCCCTTTACTTAGGCTTCTGCCTACACGTCTCTTCATTGAAGCCTTGTCTGGCCACTCTGGTCACTGGTCACTGTAGTCAGTCACCAGTCCATTTCCCTGAATTATTTTCTTGTAAGTGCTTGTTCTGGCTGCATTTTTTATTTGAGAAGCTGTGTTTCATGTGTTTTTTTTTTTTTAATCTGATTTATCCCATTAGGGTATAAGAGCTTTAAAGGCAGGTACCTTGCCTGTCTTGCTCATGGTTATGATTCTAGCACTCAGCCCCATGCCTGGTGCAGAGCTGGTTCTCAACAAGTATTTGTCGAATGACTGAATGACCTGCCCAAGGTCCAACTGCGTGTGAAAGACAGTGCAATCAGGACAGGCTGCATGGGGAAGAAACCCTTTATGTCCCCTTTACGTTTATAATCAAGAGATAATTCTCAAGTGGTTACCTTTCTCTTTCCTCAGTTTCCCCACTTGTAAAGAGGGGGTTAACGAGGCCATTCTCATGGCCCTGCTGGCTCTGACTATGAAACAGCAGCTTCTCCTGGTTTCAGTCGTCCTTGGCTCTGCAGCCTATTAGCTGAGCTGGGGGGCTGCCTGTTCCAGGGGACACCAATGCCAGCACCATGGCTCAGCCTCAGCTCCTCCATGGCAGAAACCTTTATAGCAGCTGAGGGCCTTGTGCATGGCTTCTCAGACATGGTGCCCAGCAGATTATTGCCAAACACGATGCTGTGTGCATTAAGAACAATTCCAGGGCAGAGAAAGAGGCTTCATTTAGCAAGAGTGTTTGGGCTTTTGTTTTCTTCTAGGACATTTGCAGGGCCTGACTTGCCTTTCCAGGCAGAGCAGGGGCACTTATCACCTGCACCTGGCTTTGTGCGACCTCAGGCTGGTGTCAGTGGCAGTTCTCAGCCCTGGCTGCACATTGAGGACCAATGGTTACACGAATGGGAGCAGCAGAGTCAGATTCACCCGGAGGATGTTTGTTAAGTCACAGATGGCTGGGCCTCACCCCAGACCTGCTGACTCAACATCTTTATTGGCAGTGGGTGGGGCCCAAGAGTCTACATCTTCTAATAAGCAGCCTGGGTGTGATTGTCAGGCACATTAATTATTTTGATTGCTTTTAAATCAAAACAGCTTTATTGAGGTATAATTGACATGTAATAAAAGCACATATGTAAAGAGTACAGTTTGATTTTTTTTTTTTTTTTGCCATATGTACACCCATGAAGTCATCATTACATACAATCAAGAGTGGACATATTCATCACTCCCTAAAGTACTGTCCTTTTATGTGCCTTAAACTTTGAGCCTCACTGACTCAGAGTAATAACTCGAGCAGGAGAGCACAGTAATGAAGAGGGCCGACTTTGGCCTCAGGGTGACTTGGCTTCCTGTTCTCGTGCGGCTGTTTACTAGCTGTGGAACTCCGGGGAAGTTGCTTCACATCTCTGAGCCTCGATCTCTTCATTGTGATGGTTCCTGACTCACCATGTTATCAAGATTATTAAAGGAGATATTTGCAGAGCACATGGCTCAGAGTAAGCCCCCAACTCGTGCAACTGCTATTAATATGAAGTCCACCACCAGCTCCACCAGCCTCATGGCAGGCTGAGAGGAGGAAGCGGAACTGGGAAGGAGAGAAGTTTGGGAAAGGTGAGGAGGTGCAAGAGCCCAACAGTTTTATCTGCTTTCTCCACTGGGTGTCCATTGCCCAGCACCATGCTGGTGAATGCTCAGCTTTCAGTAATAATAGGTGGAGTGACAAGTGGCACATTGTCACATACAGGACATGGGGACGAGGCAGGGTGTGTGTTGCAGTCTTATGTACCTTGACTCCACCCTCCACCTTCATTTGCCTTCTCTCCTGACCACATTTCCCACCTCTGCTTAGGGTCACAGGCCTGAAGTCTGCCTCCATAGACCCTGACTCTCCTTTCCCAGAGCAAGGCTATTTCCTCAGGAGCACCTACATTTATTTCTAGCTCATTCATTTTTCTCCAGAAGTTCATCCGTTCGCGCATTGGCTCATTTAACCTATCGTTCAGGCAGGAAAGCATGTTCATTTAATCATTTCTGCACCTCTGTTGGAGTGTGCCTAGCACTCAGCTGTTCCATGGTAGGTGATTGATAAGTGCTTGTTAACTGAGTGAATGAAAACAGGCTTCCTGCTCTTGCAGAAAGTTTTAAAATAGGGAGGTGGTGTTGGCAGATCCATATTTTGAAAAGATCTCTGTGGCAGCAGTGCAGAGAATGGATAGAAAGGACAAGAAGCTGGAAGCTGTTGCCACTGGCCAGGTGAGAGCCGATGGTGGCTGAGACCAGGCTGACAGCAGCAGGAGTGGAGAAAAAGTGAGCTGCTGTGAGAAATACGTAGGACGCAAAATGAACAGGACTCGGAGACAGACAGATAAGGGAGTGAGGGAGAGCAAGGAATGATGGACAACTTCTCAGTCTTTGTCTTGCTCAACCACACATATGGCAGCGCTATTCACCAAGCCAGCTGATGCTGCAGAAAGACAACCAGGTCTGTGGCATACAGAGGAATCGTGAGTTGAGGAGTTCCAACCAAGAGAGGGTTTGCTGCTGTGTGGAATTAGAAGTCATCCTTTCTTTGCAAAGCCCTTCACCTTGCAGGCAGTCAAGGTCAGCCCTGTTTATTCCTAAATGCAGCTGCTTCAGGTTGCTTGTGGAGTCCCATTTACTTCCTTCCTGTCCAGATTGCAAATTGCCATTTGGGATGGCAACAATTTTCCTCAAGCACATGCCTGATCCCTCTTTCGCCGTAGGAAACAATGCATTACCCCAACATGGCTAAAAGCATCATCTTTTTGGATGTCTCCCTTCTTTGAGTCATCTAATTCCTCTGCCAGGGATGCTGGGCCAGGGTCATTGTCTATTTTCCCTTCTATGTGTTCAGCTTGTCCTTGAAAAGACCCCCCATCCTCCTTCTCAAAATCAGCCAGCCCCAGAGTCTAATGACTTCTGACAGTCTGAGTGATCTCGCTGCTGGAAACCAGTAATGGAGGAGTGGGGACTGGCTTGGCAGTGGTTGTGATTCTTAGTGTTATGTGGATGGCATCGATTAGGGGAAGGCAAGCCAATCACTCTGACTGAGTCGGCTTCCTGACCAGTGACAAGCTCGTCCTGTGTTTGGCATGACAAGCTATCTGCCTGGCAAAGTTCCCACTGGCTGCACATAGCTAATCAGAAAACTCACATTGCTAGAGCCTGGGAGAAATCGGAGCGTACTCTTCTTGATGCCCTGAGTTGTAAGATGGCTGGGAAAAATCTTTTCAAGTTGCTTTAGAATCATACCACCACAAATTCTTCGAGCCATTGATTTCCCCCTTTTTTTTTCAGAGAAGCTTATTTGTTTTAGTAACTTTTTTTTTTCCAGATCCCAAAGAAAACATGTTCATTGCAGAACTTTTGTAATAATGGCTAGTTGCATGCCTAAAATGATATTTCCTAATTTGATCCCAGTGAAATCACAGATGATGGCAGATTCATGGTGTTGCAGTTCTAAGTCCCTGGGTTGGGGTGGTTTGTTATGCAGCATTATTACAGCAACAGCTGACTGATGCGGGCATCAGCATTCACCTAGATACTTCAGCTCTCATCTACAGAGGTATCCTTGATTACCTACTTTCTCCTTTACTGTCCACATCCAATCCATCAGCACCTCTTGCCAACTTGACTTCCAAAACATACCCTATATTTATGTGCTTCTCTCTAACAACACTACCACCTCCCTAATCCTATGTCAAGCCTTTGTAGACTTTCATCCAGACAGCTGCAATAACTTCCTAGGGTCTCCCACTTTGCCCTTCTTCACTCTGTTCTGCAACCAGTACCCAGAGTAAGTTTTCAGCAATCATATTAAATCACTCCCTGCTCCAACCCCAACAGAGACTTCCCATTACACACACAGGAAGCCCAAACACTTTGCCATGGCCTCCAAGGTGGTAGATGATCTGTTCTGCCTGCATCTCTGATATCTCACATTTCTCTCCCACTCTGCCACATACCTGGTCTTAGGAAACAGAAGCTGGGCTACGGCCTGCCACTCCCAGTCCAGTTCTCCTACTGCTCCATAGGATGACCCCTTCTTAGGGTAACAGGTGTCCTCAAATCCCCCTAACTCTCCCCTGAGTTACAGAACCATCACCCATTTAGAAATCTCTGAGAGAGCCAGGCTAAGTTTAATTCTTCCTCACTTCCCCTCCTACCTTAGCTTCTGCCTCCAAAGTTCGCTCATGATTTACAACCTCCTTGAATTGTCAACAGCAGCCAGTGTTATTAGGGATTTTTCAATTAGATACAGGATGATGCATAACTCAGCTTTTTTTCCCCTTAAGACATTTTACTCAATGGCGATAACCCACTCAGCCTCTCATTGATCCCTCGATGCTTAATAACAAGGCCACTTTAATAGTAATTAATTCCAATATTGAATATATTTTCATTAAAAGCAGACACGACAGATTTGATTTGGTGAGCTATAAATGATCAGATTCATCTTGCACCATTTTTGCTTTACAAATGCTAAGTATTCCCCAAACTCTAATTTCCTATCCCGGGACCTCAATACATGCATTACCTGAGCTAAAACACACAATAATCTTTTGAAGAGTGTTCTTTTATACCCTCATGTTACAGATGAGGAAATTGAGTCCCAGAGAAATAAAGGGACTTTTCCAGGGTCACAGAGCTAGTAATCAGCCAGATTCAAACTCAGGCTGACCATAAAATCTGTATGCTTAACCTTAACCTAAGCAATGCTTCCTCTCACTGAAGGGGAGGTTGAGAAGCCACAGGTTATGCTTGAAATTAAACTTGAGAAATTCAATTTACTTTACAATATAATTAAAAATAGACTGTGTTTGATGCAAGCGAATTTAGTGGCTTATATTGCAGGATCTCAGCACATGGGGTTTTATCTATCAGGCAAGAGACAGCCCTTCAGATATCATTAGCTTTGGAATCAGACCTGGATTTGAAGTTGAACTGTATTTCCTAGCAGTTGCATGATCCCTGATAGGAGACTTCGTTCATGTATAATCTATGCCTTCTCTTCTTCTACCCACAGTATCTAATATCAATGTAATATACCCATTTTGTGGATAGAAGGCAGAACACCTAAATGAAGAGTTGTTGACTATCACATATGGGGTGAGCTGCCAGAACTGGCGGTTATACTGCCTCCTAGTGGTGGAGGAGGCTACAAAAGCCCTCAGAACAAAGGCAAGAGCTTCACATCTCACAGATCAGGATTTCTCAACCTAGGCACCATTGACACATGCGGCCAGATAATTCTTTGTTGTGGGGGGTCGTCCTGTGTATTGTAGTATGTTGACCAGCATCTCCGGCCTCTACCCACTAGATGCCAGTAGCACCTCCCAGTTGTGACAATCAAAAATGACTCCAGACATTGTCAGATGTGTCCTGGGGAGAGAAATTGCTCCCAATTGAGAACCACTACTATGGATAAAAGTCTAACAGCAACAACAAGTCATGGGCCAGTGGATGATTTCCCATGGGGCCCTATCATATAGTAAACTCTGTTTACATAAATGAAAAATGTATGTTTTTCATATTAAACCATTTCGAAATCATTTTCACCATGTGTGATGAAAGAGCTCCCCTCAGCTTTTCCCCGTGACATTGGGATTTGTCTTACACACCAGCAGGTTTTGTTTTGCAGCAAATATGATGCTTTCTCTCTCCAGTTCTCAGCTTCCTCCTCCAGAATGATAAGCACGATAATACCTAGCCTTTAGGATCACCAGAAGGTCCTATATCAAGTGCCTAGTACACAGTAAGGGCTCAATAAATGCTAGTTACCTTCCTCCCCTTGGAGAGCCAGCAAGAACTTCTTCCAGGGAAAGAGGAAGGCAATACAATGGAGTAAGGCCAGCTGGGCAGTGAGGACTATGGATTTTGTCTCAGCCCTGTCACTCCCTTGCTGTGTGACTTTACATAATTCACTTACCCTCTCTAAGCATCATTTGCTCCTTGTCTGTAAAGTGAGGAAGTTGAACTAGAAACTCTCAGTGGCATGTCAAGTGCTGTGCTGTAGGTTCCTATGAGGTTCACATGGCAGTGGTTCCCTAAGTATGCACTATAATCAACGAAAGAGCTTGTTATGAATATTCCAAGGCCCTAACCTCCAGAGTTTCCGATTTAGTAACTCTGGGCTGGATCCCAGAAATCATTTTGATGAGTCACCAACTGCTACTGGTGATTCTGATGCAGGGAGATCTGAGCCTACATTCTGGGAAGCACTGTCTTGTCTCCTACCGATAACCCAACAAAGTAGCAGCATCAGAGGCCCCCACAAGTGTGTTGAGAACACACACCCAGATCGCTGTTCCATTCTTTCCTGGTTTCCTGCAATAAAGCCATTTCTAAGAGGCTGGCCTGCAAATCACTGACAAATTGAATCTCACTTAATGGATCTTTAGAAATGAAACTTCCTGGACTGGGCTCCAAACAGACATCAACCAATAAGCATTCTGGATACCCACTTCTATACTAGGTGTGTGTGTGTAGAGATGGTGGTTGTCCCTTAGAACCTTGCAGTGTTGTGGGGTGGAAGAGACATTCACAGGTCAAATGACAGCAATAATAAATGGTAGCAACTTGTTCAAGTGCCTGCTTGCTATGTGCCAGTCCTCCCATGAAGCTCCTTGCATGCTTTCCCATTGTGTAAATCTTCTAACACCTCTGTGAGGCAGTGCCCCTGTCTCTCTATCATACCTGGGGAAATGGAAGCTCTAGGAGTTGGAGTAACTTTCTCAGGTGACTTGTTAGAAAGTGGCAGAGCCAAAATTCTCCCAGAAAGTATTCATCTTACAGCCCTATGATCCTAACTACTACCTGATGCTAACAAGTACTACAGCTGATCTCAATTAGGGGAGGTGAGAATGTGTAACCAAGATGCTAATTGGCAATTAGACAGTGGGAACACTACAAGTTTAGAAAAAAAACCAGTCAATGTGGGCCAAACAGACAACAAAGGTAAGATTTAATTAAGCCTCATGGGGAGAGTCAGATAAGCAAGGGTAGGAATAAGCTGTGGGAGCCAAAGAATGGAGTTGAGTTATATTCCATTCCTTATTTGTTATTCCATACATTCACACATTCATTGACTCTTCCAAAGGAAGTTTGTCTGTTCCTCCCTCTCTACATCACTACTTTTCTCCTCTGTCTCTCCATCTCTTCTTTCTTCTTTTTATTCTTTTATATATATACCCTTCCTTCCTTCTTTCCATCCACTCAATCACTCACCCATCCACCCATCCATCCATCCACCCATCCATCCATCCATCTATCCACCCATCCACCCATCCACCCAATCATCCATCCATCCATCCATCCATCCATCCATCCATCCATCCATCCATCTATCCATCTACCCACCCATCCATCCAATCATCCATCCATCCATCCACCCACTCATCTATCCACCCACTGACCCATCCACCCATTCATCTATCCACCCATCCATCCATCCACCTATTCATCTATCCATCCATCCATCCATCCATCCATCCATCCATCCATCCACCCATCCATCCATCCACCCACTCATCTATCCACCCACCCACCCATCCACCCATTCATCCATCCACCCATCCATTCATCCACCCATCCATCTATCCACCCATCCATCCACCCACCCACCCACTCACCCCCATACATCCATTCATACATTTATCCATTCATCCACTCAATATTTGTTGTGTGATGTAAGCCAGACATTCCCTCTTCCTTCTTCCCTCCTCTCTTCATTTTTCCTTTCCTCCTTACTTCTCTTCCTTCCTCATTCATCAATTCTTTTATTCAACATGTGTTTAATAACTGAGTACTTACTGGGTGCTAGACCTCACGCAAATTAAGCTCTGGGGATACCCAATGGCCCCTCCTGTGGAAGAGCTCACAATCTAATGGAGAAGAGATAGTCAGAGGATTGTGGAACTTTTTGGCAATTACTGTGACAGATTCTGTCTGTGCAGCATGTTATGGCATCACTAGGATGAGTTCTAGGCTGAGAAAGAAGCCTGTGGAGTACCTGTCCCATGATCTCACCTGGCAATAAGATCTGGTTCACTAAAGACAGCTGACAGAGTGGAAGAAACCTTACATGGAGAGTCAAGAGCCCCACAACCTAATACTGGGTGTACCTGAGCCTCAGTCTCCTTATCTGTACTGTGGGGAAACAATAACCACTCTGCCTGCCTCAAAGGGGTGTGGGGGGATTAAGGAGAAGAGGGTGAGTGGCAGGTTCATTATTACTACTGTTGCTGACTTCAAAATTCTATGCAAATGTCAGCTCCACTGGCAGGGGTTTGTCAGTCTTTTTCATCAGTGTAGCCCAGTGCTAGAGCAGTGGCTGGTACATAGCAGGCACTCAGTAAATATTTGTTGAATGAATGAACGTACGATGATTTCCATTTTGCAGATATGGCATCTGTGGTCCAGAAAGGAGGAGCCACTTGCCCACGGTCACACAGCAAGTAGGTGGTGGATCCCTTGGTTCTAACTAGAGCTACCAGACTTTAGTGTCTGTGTCCTTCCACTTCCTGTGAGGCTCAATTGCACCATCGAATCACTGGTATCACCACCCCACCTGCCTCTTCACCCACCTGGTGCCCTGTTGGACAGACAATGTTGTTTTTATTATAATTGCTGTCACTGGGCATCACATGTACTTCTTTGTTGCCGAGGCTAAATCTTCCTTTTTCATGAAGCCAAAGCTTTAATGAGTCCTCCTAGAACTTCTCCTGTTAGTTGTTTTTATTGGTTTTTCTCCTGGCATGAGATTAAGAAAAATGCCTTTAGAAAACGCTGAATTTACTGGCTTAAGTAAGTTCCCTGAGCTCAAAAGATGGAGTCATATCAAAAAGGTTCTTGGAGTCTGCGACAAGAGTACACATGAAAATAAAGTAGCAAATCATTTGCTCCGTAAGAAGTTCTGATTTTTTATTTCTTTCAAACTGTCTGTATATAAAACAGATTTTGTAAAAAGGGCACAAAGGGCTCAGCCTCAGGTGATCTTGTTTATGTTTCTGTTGCGGGAATATTCCTGTCCTACCTGCTGTCCTACTGATGTTTGCTGGGAGTGAGGAAAACTAGTATTTTATGAGCATCTTCTATGAAGACGAACCAGGAATATTCACAAGACTTGTTTTATTTAAATGTTAAAACCACCCCATGAGGAAGGAGATATTAGCCCTACTTTGCCAGCCGAAGGAACTGAGGCTTAGAAAAGTGATGTGCTAATTAGTGACATAACCAGGACTTGAATCCAGGGATTTCCAATACTGCAGCCTGCCCTCTTCCTGAAGATGTGCAAGAATTCTGGCTATGATTGAGGGATGATCTGTGGCAAAGAAACACAGTAGAGCCCAACACTCTTCATGGGGACAAGATACTTCACCTCTTTAAGCCTCAGATGCTGCATCTGTGAAATGGGTATGTGTTACTAGCACTTCAGAGGGCTTTGGTTGGGGTTGGAAAGGGTTAACAAAATGATATTTAAAGAGTACTTAGCACCGAACTGACACATAACATGCCCTAAACAAGCAGGAGATACCGTGATTGTTTTCTTTCTACCTGTTGGTTGTTTATATATCTGCATCTGTTTTCCTGCTCAAGTGTGTGTTCATAAAAGGCACGATGGGTGTCTAATTTACTTCTGCTCTCCAGCACTCAGGAGATTGACAGGACAGAGAAGGGTGTCCAGAAATGCTTGTAGATGGAGCGAATGTCTGTGTTTATTTCCTGTTGACTCCAACCTCAGAAACATCTTCTGCGTTCAGAATTCAATCCACCTTTTATGAGAGAAAGGCAGGTGCCTCGCCTTCCATCACAGCAGGTGGCAGGGGATTTTAAAAGCTGCTCTATGGTAGGACTAAGTGGAAATCCCTCGAGGAGGAGGAATCCCACAGAAGACCATGTTGTATTTGCCAGGCCCACTTGGGGATACAGGAGCCCATCTTGGAAGAGCCCTGGGGCCTTGTCATCCATTTTACAGATCAGGAGACTGAGGCCCAGAGAGGGGGGAGGATTTGCTCATGGCCACAAAAATAGGAATTGGATGAGGAGGGACTAAAATAATTCCCTAATTAAGTAATTGCATCATTAATGTGGAATCACAAATGGATGGATAGATACCCCAGAGGAAGAGAGAGAGCTGTCTGTGGATGTGACACATGCTGAGATCTGAAGGAGAAGAAATTTACTAGGGCAAAAGACAGGGAGGAGTTTACAAAGAAGATGTCCAGGAAGAAGGATCAAGGCCCTGTGGTCAGAGGAGCCTAAAGATCAGCGTGGCTGAAGAAAAGAGAGTAAAGAGGATGTTAGCAATGCGGAAGAAAAAGTAAGCAAGGGCTGGATAAATGCATGTCTTGTAAGCCCCAAGGAGGATTCTGAGTCTGTTTTTTTTTTTTTTGTCCTTTTTGTGACTGGTAAGGGGATCGCAACCCTTGGCTTGGTGTTGCCCGCACCGTGCCCAGCCAGTGAGCGCACCATATAGGATCCGAACCCGCGGCGGGAGCGCCACCGTGCTCCCAAGCGCCGCACTCTCCCGAGTGCGCCACGGGGCCGGCCCTGAGTCTGGTTTTAAGAGTGGGAAGTTGTGAGCAATATGCTGACAGGATTGGGTTGGGTTTTGCAATGTCACTATGGTGGCGGGAAGGGATGGATGGGGAGTTTTTTCACACTTACTAGTAGTGTGACCCCAGGGGAGTGTGGGTCCTCACACCAGTTCATAAGGCTGTTGAGCAGAGTAAAATGAGATGATTAATGAGTCACTGTTATTATCATTAGTCAAAAAAGCACTGGATTAAAGAGTCATGAGTCCTGGGTTCACATCCCAGTTCTGCCCATTTACCTCTCTGGGAAGGCAGAAGAGCTCAGCAGTTAAAAGCTCTGGTGTTGACATCAGACATCTGGGGTCCAGGCCCACCCCTACCACTTACCTCCTAGCTGTGTAGCCTTTGCAAATGATTTTCCTCCCCAAGCTTCAGTTTTTCCATATGCAAACTAGGGACAATAACGGGAACTACCTAATGAGGCAGTTGTTTTGACTTAATGAAAATTATTAGCATGGTGTCTGATAAATTGTGGCCATTATTATTTTTCTAAACATCCACCACCTTGGGGACAGGTCAGCTGTATCCTTAGGGGTGCAGTGATCTCAGAAAAAGTTCTAAGACAATTCAATGGAAAGACTGATGTAGCAGAAAGAACTGGATTCCTCTGCAGCCCCTCTACCAACTGACCATGTGGCCTCGGCAAGGCCTCAGCTCTTCCTGGTTCTGTTTCTTCCTCTCTGGGCTTTGCTTCCAGAAGGAGCTGTCCCTTTAAGCGAACTGGATGATCAGAATACTCTAGGCTGGGGGCAGGGAGAGAGGAGAATGGGAATCCCTCAAATCCAATTTCCGTGTCTTCACCGAGTGCTCCTGTCACGCGATAAGGAGCTGCGGGCACCTCAGCTCTGCTTTTGTCAGCGAGAAGTCGGGATGGTTCAGCTCCTTGCGGAGTCTGCTCTTCACATTAGGCCGGTCTCACCACTCTGTAGATAAGGCTCAGCTAATCAGACAAGATGCCCTACACCTTTCTTCAGATCCCCTCTCACCCTGCCCAGTGACCCTTCTTCCCGGAGGTGAATGCATTTGAAATAATCCCTGACAAGTCATTAGAATTGAAAACTTGATTCAAACTTGCTAGAGGCTGCAGGGGCACAACCTTCAGACTATGAAGTGAAGGCCTGAGGAGTTCTTTTTAGGCCTTCATTTACTTCTTCATGGGTTTCTTTCTTGCTCCTTTTTTCTCTCTACCTATCACAGCTTGGTTGGATTGAGTTTTCTCTTCCTTTCTCTCCTCCCTTCCTGAGTCTCCTTTAGGGATCAATTTCCTTTTGAAAATAAGTGCACCTGCCTCTACCACTTTGGTTTGCCATTCCAAGATGGCGGGGCATAATCCATCAAGAAAGTTGTCCAAGCAAAGAAAAAGAAAACCAGGTCCTTACCAAAAACAAGCAGAAGCATATCTTAGGACAAAAGTGAATCCTTCAATGATCTCATTTAACACCACAATGAAAAAATAAATAAATTTAAGTAAATTACCAAAGATATTTACACATATGTAATTTAGTCCACAATTCTAACCAAGTACCACCCATGTAAAAACTGATGGAAGTTCAGTTCCAAGAAACATTTTTCTTGAATTATTTTATTCTCCTTCCTTGGAGAGTATACATCACTTTTTATTTCTTTGGTTCAATAAACACTGATTTAATGCCTGCCCATTAATACCTAGTAATTCACATTGCGCACTTCCTGTCATATGCCAAGCACTCTAAACACATTATCTCATGTGGTCCTTTTATGCATTTAAGCCACATATGTACTTTTGTTCATCAACGCTGAAAGTTTAACACTGCACCCCCTCTCACCCTCTAAAAACAAACCCCCAAACCTTGTCTATTCCCTAAGTCATGATTCTATGTTCTTCTACTTTTTTTCCTCTCCTTTCAGTCTCTTTTTAGCTGCAGGCTGCCCACTCTTTTCTCCTTCCCCTCCAAATTTGGGCTAACTGGCTCCAAAATTCTTCTGTTGAGGCTTCTTAAAAAACAAGGTGTCACTGTCTGTCTGTTCACACCTTTCCTCTGGACAGGCTGCTTCCTTCCTGAAATTCCATATGAGCTCCAGCCAGCCAATTCTCATATATAATACTCCCCATGACATTCCTGCTTTGTATATTCTGGCTCCTTCAGGACCTTAAAGTTTTTGTCCCCTGTTTTTCCCCATCTGGGAATCCATAACCTTTGATCTAGGATTCTGCAAAATGTTCTGTCTGGGAAAATGGGTCTAGAATGCAAACAGCTAGAAACAGTTGACATTTATTGGCTCTTTTCCATGTGGCAGGTTCTGCACCGAGTACTTCACAAGTATCAGCTCATTTAATCCCCGAGACAGCTCTGTGAGGCAGGCACTGTCACTGCTTCCATTTTTCAGATGAAGAAACTGGGCTCAGACAGGTGAAGTGACCTGTCCAAGGACACACAGGTAGGTTTTAAACGAACTGTACTCCAAATCCTCACTCTGAACCATTAGTCTTTACAGCTTCCCCCTCCCCAGATGCTTGAGGAGGTCACTGACCTCCAAAGTCATCAGTTTCCCTTGCAGGGGGTAGATCTCTTTTAGTCCTCAAAATACTACTACGAGTGTAATTGAGTTACAAGCGATGTGCAGGCAGAGGCCACCATCCTGTAGCCCTTGAGCAGCCTCTGTGCCTTGCACATTGTTAGGCTTATCACATGGGTCCATTCTATGCTTATTGCCCAGGTTCTAATTGAGGAACTTTGGCTGAGTCCAGCTGTGTGCTGGGTGCTAGGGAGAAATGGGGAAGTCAAGTCTCTGCCCTTAAAGAAGAAAATAAATAAACAAAAATTAAACAGGAGTCCTTAATCTGGAATGCAGAAATAGGCTCTGGGGGGTTCTGTGAACCAACTGAAGTTACGTGCCTGATGGTGTATACATGTTGGGGTGACAGTGTCCATAGCTTTCAGTTGATCACAGTCCTCTAAACAGATAAAGATTGAGTGTGTTATGATAGCTCCCATGGTAGAGGTGAAGTTCAAGATAAAGTGGGACATCATATTCCACTCTGCAGATTGGAAAGCTGCTGCCCAGAGTGGTAAAGGGACATGTCCAGAGCCATTCAGCCAGTGCCTGGAGCCAGGAACTAAATTCATTTCCTTGCTTCCTTGTATTAGATTACTGGCGCTCTCATCTGGAATGTAATATTCCAGTGATAAGTGGAAGGCTCTTTCCCATGATGAAGCAGCTGTTTGCTTTTTTAAAAAAATGGAGGTCAGGGAGAGGGTTATGTGGATAAATTAAGCTTTGTCTCAGCCAGCCACACAATTCATGGTGAGTAATTCTGATGGTTGGTGGGAGCAGTTTAAGGAACCTCAACCCACCCACCCTCTGGGATTTAGGGCCCAACCCTCCTGAATGCTCAAATAACTGACATTGGGCTTTGCATCTGATAACAGAGTTTCTGTCTCCATTGGGAGTGTCAGCCTGTGCCTTGTTAATTCTGCTTTATTCTTGCCAATCCCTGTCCCAAGGACAGGAGTGCTACCCTCAAGGCTGGTGTCCAGCTTCTCACTCTAATCCTGCCCTGGTGCTTGGCCATTTGCAGTCTTACTCTGCAGGCACCATTTTCTGCTCTCCGCTCATCTCCAGCTGCCTCTCTTCCTGCTGCCATCTCTCCTTCTCAAGGGACAGGACCTACTTCAGGGGCCCTTATCTCAAAGCATTGCTGGAACAATAATTTTTTCAGCTTTTTTTAAGCTTTAGGATACTTTATTTCAATGAGAACATATCATAAGTCTCAACACAGAAAGAAGATGAAAATGGACTGACTGGCTGACTCCACGGGGCTATAAAACCTTTACATTTTTCTTAGGATAAAGACCAGGCTCCATACCATGATCTGAGAGGCCCTGCATGGCTTGAAAGTTCCCCGTTTCCCTGGCTCATCTCAGCCCGCTGACCTGCTTGTAATTCCTTAAACTCCCCATGTTTCTCCCCATCCCAGGGCTTTTTCAATCTGACGTATTATTTTTTCTGGAACATTCTCTGCTTGCTCCCCTTCACTTAGTCAGTTTCCTCTTGTCCTTCACATTTTACTACCTCATCGGGAAGTCTTTCCCCACCACCAAGCCGAGGCTGGAATCCCTGTTACATGAGTGCATGACCCCATGACCCCTCCTCGTTTACATCTGATTTCTTTTGTGTGGGCATGGATTCTGTCTATTTTTACTCTCCATTGTCTGCCTATTACAAAGTAGGTCCTTGATAAATACATGATGAATGGTTGCATGGGATGAGAGGCTCAAACGTCCTGTGTCCTGACCATCCACTTCCCCAACTTTCATTGGATCCAGATGGAAAAACCACCAGACTGCATCTTTTGTAAGGCATCTTTTGAGCCTAAAGCTTTATAGAGTTATGGTTTCAGCTCCAGTGCATATAAAATGAAGTAGCAGTACAGGAAGGTGGGAGGAATTGAGTCTACCTTCCTTTAGACTTTATTTCCTGGCCCAGGATTTGGAGGGAGCAGGCTGAATTACATCCTTGCTTCCAGATTGCATTGCTCTTCAGTGAAATGGCAGAGTTTGGTCAATGCCATTAACAGACCAATCTCATTACAACAGACTCCATTGACACTGGCAGGACTGAAAGTTGACTGTAGCAAAACTTCTTGAGTGAAAAAATTATCTTGAACTAGTTCTTTCTTTTATTGGGTGGAAATTTCCATTAGAACAGTACAGACCTGGTTGGCTTCCACAGTTCTATTCTATGAGGAGACCTGGGCAAGTCTATGGAAGAGACCAGGGCTTGGGGGATTCCAAGGCACAGGGGTAGGATTGACAGGATCAGATGCCCACAAAGGCTGGTGGAAAATGCAAATGAGTAAAGTGGACCAGGTGGGGCCATGGCACATTAGAGACCCATGACAAAGTAAGGAGCATTCTCCTGTTATTGTACTCTAACAAGCTGTTGAAGTGCAGGACTGTGAGTCCCTTTCAATTTTTCTAGGAATGCCCGAAATTAGGATTGTCATGCAAAATCCTCAGTTTTAATTGTTGGAATAATTAATTTAGAGTGTTGTAAAATATTTCCAGGCCAAACCCAGAAATGCAAGTGGGCTAGTTTTGGCTTGTAGACTCGCTTCTGATTAAGAGTTTGGAAAATCTTCCAACTTCTTTTGTCACTCCAGGAATCCTTTGGATTGTAATTAGAAAACAATTCTAAGAATGGAGATGAGAAAGGGGAAATGTGCGTGAGGGTACTGGGCTAGCGTATGAGTCTATGTGCACCCACTCTCTCAGGCAAAACACAAAAGAAACTGCCTCAGGGAAGCTGACGAGGCTATCACAGCGTGTCACTGACATTGGAATTACATTAAATTATCACCACAAGAGTGCCTTCTGCTGTTGTTATTTGTGTTCCAAAATGTCCCAATGAATTCTAAAAGGAGCGCTGTGTTCTCTTAAAGAGAAAAACCTAATGTTCTGTCCTTTATCGGAACCCACTCAGGAAAATGAGCTCTCTGAATGTGAGCCCTCCCTTCTTCTCTCTGGGGGCAGAGAAAGAAACAGGGAGAATTGATTACGGCTTTTCATTAGTTCATTGAAAAGTTTTCTTTTGCTTTTATTGTTGCTTTGTCTCCCCTGCAACAGAAATTGGCCTGATAGGTCCCAGATCATGACCAATGGGAAAATATGGTGTGTGCATTGGGGTGAAAGATGGGGGAAGAGTTATGGTTCATATCTACTGAGAGGCTTTCCACGTGGTTGGACTAAGTGTCATTTTCCCACATTCTCACCTTGGTTCACAGACAAATGATGTCTTTTGCTAACATAAGTGTGTAGTATTTGTAGCTTCATAGGACATATTTTTTCACTCCTTCCTCCCTTCCTCCCTCCTTCCTTCCTTCCTTCCTTCCTTCCTTCCTTCCTTCCTTCCTTCCTTCCTTCCTTCCTTCCTTCCTTCCTTCCTTCCTTCTTCATCCATCCATTCCTTTATTTAGTAAACATTTACTGAGCATCCTTTATCTGCCAGGCACTGTGCTAGGCAGAATGGATAAAATGCATCTAGTTGAGTTACATTAGGTGAAAATTTAAGTTATACAAATTCATCTGCACAAGCTCAGAAGATAGAAAGGAAGCTATATAATTTGAGTGATTTGGCTTAACCATCTCCTAAATCAGTATTTGCCAAAAGCTAGCCTGTGATAGGCCAGGAGTACCTGCTGCTTGCGCAGTCAGTCTCAGTCCTCTCATATCTTTCAAAGTGTGAGCATCTTGCTCCACTGAATTATTTTAGATCATAACATAAGATGAGTGTGGCAGAGGCTTCTGAGTTTCCACCAAAACTCATTTCCTTTTCCTCCTGGGCACTAAGCTAGACTACATATCCCAGTTTCCACCACAGGTAGGCACTAATTGAATTCTGTCTATGGACTGAAGACAAACATGGTTGTGCCACTTCCAGGCCCAGTCCATTAAAAGCCCCTATGTGATCCTCCACATTCTTTCTTCCCTTGGTTTCCAAATGGACACTGAGGATCCATCAAAGAACTCCAAGGCCCAAGGATGGTAGAGCCTCAAGACAGAAGGAATTTGCAAGCCTGCATGATCATGAGAAAGGTTGCTTGTTGACTTGAAATGTCTACAATAGATACTTTATGAGCAAGAGATAAACTTTTATTGCTCTAAGTCACTGAGGTTTTGGGGTTTATTTGTTATAGTCACTAACATTACTTACCCTAACTAATATATCAACTATTTCACCAAATAAAGAAATGATAATTTGTTGTAAGACAGAATTAAAATCTAGCCATATTGGATTGAGAGGAGGTACGTGGTTCTCCAGTATGGCTCCATAATATGCAATTTTTACCTTACGAGCTGACCTTAGAGTCTCAGCCACAGATCTAAAATGTGATTTCTCCATATAAAACATCCTCTGGGATAGTTAATAGAAAAGGCAATTCAAACTAAGGCAATAATTTGGTTAATTGAGGAGGTAAACACCTCACCTCCCATCTTTCCAACACACATTATTTACATAAATTTCAGTCACCTGGGCCATTTCTACACAAGCAGAGTGTTTACTTGGCTTTAACTGTCCAAGTGATTATAGTAAGAAATGCCTAAGCATTCTTTCAGAAGCCCACTCAGTCCTGTCCTGGATCAAGCTGGAATTCAGTTCACCAACATTTCTAGTCCAGGTGGTTTTACTCATATTGAAACAGAGACAAAAATACCAACTCCCTAAATTGTGGCTTATAAATGACACACACACACACACACACACACACACACACACACACACACACACACTAATACTGTGTCTGGTGCATGGCATCCTTTTTAAAATCCTGTAAAACCAGACTCACATTCCAAAAATTTTTCTTCAGAGCTCAAATACTAAAACCCTTTCAAAAAATGTAAAAAATATGAAGATGATGAATGGCTCTGGCCCTTCCACAGATAATAACTATAAACTCTGAAGGCACTGGAAAATGAAAAATAATAGACAGACTTTTTAAGAGAGTCAAAACTTGGAAGAGGTAAATGGTATGGGGTGAATTATTTGATTTTGTAGCTTTTAGCTTTAGAACAGTGTATTAGTCTGTTTGTGTTGCTATAATAGAAATACCTGAGACTGGGTAATTTATAAAGAACAGAGGTTTATTTGGCTTGTGATTCTGGGACAGCTGCATCTGACACAGGCCTCAAGCTGCTTCTATTCATGGCAGAAAGAGGCAGGCAGCCAGCAGGTACAAGCAGGTCACATGGTGAGAGGAAGTAAGAGAGAGAGAGACAGGGGAGGTGCCAGGGTCTTTTAAACAACTAGCTCTTATGGGAAGTAATAGAGTGAGAACTCACTCATTAATCCCCCCACCTAGGGAAAGCATTAATCCATTCATGAGGGATCCACCCCCCTGACTCAATCAGTTTCCAGCACTGCCACATTGGGGATCAGATTTCCACATGAGTTTTAGTGGGGACAACACATCCAAACTCAATCAAGCAGACTGAGATCAGTGCTGCTTGGGGAACCTGAAATACTTTTTCTGGCCTGAAGAAACAGAGGGTAGAGTTTGGGATGACCACAGATTCTGGAAAGTGAGTAAAAGTCCCTGAAAAGAGATAGCTAGAAAGGAGGATCCTCAAATTCTGTGTATTAACTGCCCAAATATTTGTCTGATCTATCAACTTTACATTACATTATAGGGTAGACAGTAAATAGTTTAGCTAAAGACAAGAGAACTGAACTGTCACACAAAAGACAGAGTTGGTTAAAATCCAACCAAATCAATTGCCACCTAAAACAAAAACATCAATACTCTTCAGAGGAACATAACAAAATCTAAAGTTTCTACAATATAAAATTAACAACATCCAGAATACAACCCAAAATATCTTGACATACAAAGAATCAGGAAAATTTGACACAGGCTGAGGAAAAAGATAATCAACTGAGATTCACCCCAAAATGATCCAGATGTTGAAATTAAGAGACAGGGATTTCAAGGAAGCTATTATAACTAAGTTCAATAAACTAGAAGAAAATATAGTTGAAATTAATAAATGCAAAATATTAATAGAGTAACAGAAACTATAAAATATAATAAAAATTCTAGAATTGAAAACTGTATCTAAAATTAAAATTCATTGAATAAGCTTAAAATCAGAATGGAAATGACAGAGGAAAGAGTCAATAAACTTGAAGATAGATCAACAGAAAGTATTCAATCTGAAGGAAAGAAAAAGAAAAACATTAAAAAGAATAGAGCCTCAGGGATTTGTAGGACAATATCAAAAGGTCTAATATATGAGGGTACTTCAAAAAGTTAATGGAAAAGATAATACAAATTTTTCCATGAAATTATTGAAGTACCCTCATAAATGTAATTGGAGTCAAGAAGTAGAGAGAAAAGAGAATAGGGAGGAAAAAGTATTTAAAAATATTCTAGCTGAAAATTCTCCAAATTTGGTGAAAAACATACATTTACATATTCAAGTTTCTCAGCAAACTCCAAACAACATAAAAATGAATAAAACTACATCGTATTGTTGTTTGAGTGTTCCTGCCAAAACTCACAGTGAAATTTATTGCCAATGTAATGGCATTGGGAGGTGGGGCCATTAAGAGGTTGTGAGGTCTCTGCCCTCATGCATGGATTAAAACTGTTATCATGAGGGCCGGCCCGGTGGCGCACTGCTACAGTGCGCCGCTTGGGAGTGCGGCGGCACTCCCGCTGAGGGTTCGGATCCCACATACAGACCGGCCGCTCACTGGCTGAGCGAGGTGCGGGCGCAACACTGAGGGTTGTGATCCCGTTGCCGGTCCCGGTCCGGTACGGGTGCAACACTGAGGGTTGTGATCCATTGCCGGTCACGAAAAAAGACAAAAAGGAAAAAAAAAAAAAAACTGTTATCATGGGAGTGCATTAGTTATTGTGGGAGTGGGTTTCTGATAAAAAATGGTTAGTTTGGCCCACTTCCCTCTCTGTCTTATGTGCTAGTTTCTGCCTTCTGCCCTTTTGACATGGGATGACCCTTACCAGATGGCTGAGCAGATGCCAGTGTTATGCCTTTAGACTTCCCAGCCTTCAGAACCACAAACTAAATAAACCTCTTTTCTTTATAAATTACCTAATCTTTGGTATTCTGTTGTGGCAGCAGAAAATGGGTAAGACAGTACATTATAGTCAAACTACTGAAAATCAAAGATAAAGAGAAAACTTTGAAAGAATCCAAAGAAAACCAACACATCATATACAGGATGTGTTTGAAACTGTGTATGTATTTTATGCATCCATATTATATATGTATGATAATTTGAAATTTTATAAATTTCATAACATAAAGTGTAAAGACTAGAAATCAATGGACCAATATCTCTAAAGTGCTAAAAGAGAAAAAGTTTTTTTCAGAACAGAATTTTATATCCAGCTGAAATATCCTCCAAGAATCAAAGAAGCAAAGAGATTTTCAGGTAAAAATAACTAAGAAAATTCATCAGCCTGCAAAACTAAAGTAAGTTCTTCAGGTTGAAGGAAAATGATTATGGCAGTAGCATTGAAAGTAGTTAACATTTGAGTAAATGTAAACAACTGACTTTTTTTCTCTTAATTTCTTTCAAATACATATGACTATTTAAAGCAAAAAATTATAACATTGTCTTGTGAGCTTATAATGTATGCAGACATAATATACAGAACAACTATAGCATAAAGGATGGCAGTTGAGGGAGTCAATGCAAGGATTAATTGTTACAAAATTTCTAAAGCTTGTGTAAAGTGGTACAATGTTAACTGTAAGAAGATAAAAAGTTAAGGATGGGAGGGGGGCTAATGAGGAATTGGTCAACGGGCACAAAGAATGATTGTGTATTGTAATGATGCATAAGCTAACTATACTTATCTAACCACCACAAGTTGTACACAATTATTGAAAATTAATGTTGTACCCTACATGTATGTATAAAAAAAAGTTAAGGATGTATGTTGTAATCCCTAGAACAACTGTCCCCCCCAAATGCAAATATGTATAGTGAAAACACTAATATTGAAATGTAATTCTAAAAAAACAAAATTCTAAAATAACAAAAAAATCCAATAATTTGAAAGAAGGCTGGAAAGGAGAAACAGAGGAAGAAAAAACAGAAGAACAAACAGACAAAAATTTACTAAGATGGAAGATTTAAATCCATTGATATCAAGAAATATGGTTAATGTTAATATGATGATAGCTAACATTTACTGAGTACCTACAATGTGCCAGGTACATTACCTGAGTTATTTTATCTGACCCTGATAACAACTTTGTGAGATAAATATTCAATTTCATTCATAAAGAAATTGAAGTTCAGGGAAATTAAGTGTTTTGCCTAAGGTGATGAAGTGAATAACTGATAAAACTAAGAATTTAGGTCTCATTACAAAGTTTGTAATCATTCTATAGCATCTCGCCTCTACGGTGGTTACCAATTTGTGGTGTCAGAGCAAGAAGAATGAAATACCGTGGTGCCCCCTCTTCCCCACTATTCCATAACAATTACAGTGGGTGCAAGTGACTTGGAAAACAAAACAAAACAAAAAACAGCAGGAAAAGAGCAAAATAAGAGAAAATACCTGTCCCAGTGTCTACTTTCAGCAAGAGTGACCCCATATGCCTACCCCTAGTAAAGCTAATAGTGAAATTTATGCTTTTTGCTTTAAACAAAATTTTAGATGCATGAAGAAGGAAATTGGGGTTGTCAGGTTTCAAAAAAATAAAAATACTGGATTATTCCAGAGATTCCTTTAGGAATAAACTGTCCCTAGAGTTTTCAAAATAAATTACTGTGGCTTCATCAGGCACAGAGGATCAGCTTTAAGTCCAGTGCTTCAATGTTGTTTTCAATTTTCTGTTCAGAAAGAGATGGCTCAGTTTCTCTGGGTTCATCCACCTTTTTCTGATAGTTTAGTTTAAAACAAGTTTTTCTAGGTCGTGTGACCGTGCTCAAACAGCTGCTGTTTCCTATCTCCTGGAATACTCTGATTTTCACCATTTTCCGTAGAAACAGTGCAGTTCGGATGGCTGGACCGTCTTGCTTTTTTGGCACAGACAAGAGTCAGCTTGTACTATGTGGGTTTTTGAGTTTTTTCATGTTATTAGCAGTTGTTTATTGTTAGATAGCTGCGGTTTTGAATCTTTATTTATCTTTTTAGCTGTGTAACCTTGGACAAGTGACTCTACCTCTCTAGGTTTTAGTTTCCTAGTTTTGAAAATAACAATAATAATAGTCCCTTTTGCATAGGAGTTTTGAAATGTTCAGTGAGAAAATGTATGTAAAGGACATAACAGCGGCTGTCATACAGTAAGCACTAAATTAAATGTTTTAAAAATTAGATGCTATGCAGAATTCTTGGACCATAAAGGAATGAGCTATTATCTCTGCTCTGGAGCAGAAATTGGGGGTAAAAAATTTGGGTTCTGGAAATTTCTCCAAGGAGAGGCAATTTGGGTTGAGCCCTAAAGGGGGAACAATAATTTTCTTTCTTTTTTTTTTTTTTTTTGTCCTTTTTGTGACCGGTAAGGGGATCGCAACCCTTGGCTTGGTGTTGCCTGCACTGCGCTCAGCCAGTGAGCGCACCGGTCATCCCTATATAGGATCCGAACCTGCGGCGGGAGCGCTGCTGTGCTCCCAGTGCCACACTCTTCTGAGTGCGCCACAGGCCCGGCCCGGAACAATAATTTTCTAAGGAAGCAGGGTGAAGAGACTATTCCAGATAGCAGTAACAGCATTCATAAAGACTTATGTGGTGGAGCCTTGGCTGGAGTCATAAGAAAAAGGCTGGACATTTTTGATATGGCAAAGTTGTGAGGGGTCATATTTGGGAGAAAAGGATTTGAGTACTCATTCTGTAGAAGAGGCCATCAAGATATTGAAGGCAGCGAGTGACACATCACAGACTCTTTTGGGGGAAGAAAACTGCAGGAGGAGCTTAGAGAATGGATTCTAGAGGCATAAAGTGGAGACCTGAAGGGTTTGGAAAGTCTGCTTTGATGGTTTCCATGAATCTGAATGGTGGCCTAGACAGGGTAGTGGTGTCTCAAATCTTTACAAAGAGTACTAACCAGTCACTGGGAAATGCTTGAAAAAAGAAGAAGATTCACTTAAGGAGGAGAAGATTCTGCTAAATTGATTCTTGAGGGACTCTTCGGAGAATTAAAATTAATTCATAAAGAAAGCAATTTAGTTAGAGCAGTGTGATTGGTTTGGAGGAGTTCCAGAAATGCCAATTCTAGCCTCCACCCCTACCCAGAGATTCTGATGCAGAGAGCCTAGGATGGAGAACTAGAAACCACATTTTTAATAGATGCTCCTGGTGATTCTGATGTAGGTGGTCCAGGACTCATACTTAGAGAAACAGTGGTTTAGGAAAAAAGGGCTACAGGCATGGTGTAGTTATAAAGTCATGCAAGACTGAACTGAAGCAAGGGCTTTGTGAATAAGCAATCAGAGAAAACCTCAGGGAGAAGGTCAGGTGTGAGTTGAATCTTAAAGGAGAAGAAGAACAGGAGTGGGAAACACATTCAGGAGAGGAATAGGACTGACGCTTGCTCACTGTCAATGAGAAAACCATTGTAGTGGATTGAATTATGTCCCCCTGCCCCCACCAAACATCCTGAAGCTTGAATTATGTCCCCCAAGTTTTATGTATTAGGAACTTAACTTAGCCCCCATTGTGACTGTCAAGAGAGTGGGAAATCCTATTATGGTAATTGAAAAGTGGAGCCTTGAAGAGGTGATTGGATTGTAGGACCATGTAGTGGTGAATGGATTAAAAATGGTGGTCAGGGGTCTGGTTCTGAGGGCTTTAAAAGGAGAAGAGAGTCTGTCTTGCTCTCTCTCTGCTCTCTCTGTTTCCACCATCTTGCAAGGTGAGACCACTGGGTCACTGTCACAGCTACCAGATGGACTTTGGACTTCCGAGCCTCAGAAACTGTAAGCAATACATTTCATTTTCTTTTATAAATCACCCAGTTCCATGTATTCTGTTATAAGCAACACAAACGGACTAATACAACCATTTTGGCAGATATAAGTCATTGAAGATAACCTTAGAGAGCAAAAATTATAAAAACAAAAACAAAAACAAAAAACAATTTGAGAGGTCCTTGAATGCCAGGTAAGCAGTGGCAATAATAGTGTTTAATAATAATAGTATTTAAGTTGATGGGTTGTGCCAAAGATAGTGATACCTGTTCTTGATCAAGAACAGAGAGTGAAATCCGACAAAATAAATGGACTCCCACCTCTCTTTAGATCAGACATTGAGATTGCTTTGCCAATTACATCAATGAAAGAAAAAATGAGGAGGAAAACAAGGGCAAAAGAAGACAAGGTCTGGTG
This sequence comes from Galeopterus variegatus, assembly GCF_000696425.1. NCBI lineage: Eukaryota > Metazoa > Chordata > Mammalia > Dermoptera > Cynocephalidae > Galeopterus > Galeopterus variegatus. The sequence goes on from NW_007727448.1 coordinate 89,342, forward strand.
GTTCAGATATCTGTTGGTTACACGATGTTGGTCTGTTCACTTGGCAAGCCCAGTGGTTGCTGGTTGGCACATGTCACTTTGGTTTGAAGTGAGGTCTCTCATCAGAAAGAGAAAGAGTGGGGCAGGGCAGTGCGCAGAACCACTGCACAAATTGCTGTGAAGTTTCTTGAGAAAGCTGTTAGAAGTTCAAGAAAATAGATTCAGTTCATTAGGGCATCTCTGCTCCTGTCTTCAGCAAACTCGTTAAGCTCCACTCTGCCTGCAGCCTTCCCATATTCTGTTCCTTCTGGCAGAATGTCTTCTACCTGTTCTCCACCTAGTAAATTGCTTCACACCTTCCACTCTCAGCAGAAAGGTAGTTCCTTAAGGAAGCCTTACCCAACCCCAGACTAAACACCGGTTTTAGATACTCTCAAAGCAATATGGGGGTACTTCAAAAGTTCATGGAAAGATCCATATTATCTTGTAATTCTATCCTTCTGTGAACTTCTTGAAGTACCCTTAAATATCTTGGTGGTTAAGAACACAGGCTCTGGAGTCACACTGTCTGGATTCAGGTTACGCCAGTTAGCAACTGTGTGACCCTGGGAAAACTCCTTAATCTTTCTGAGCCTCCATTTCCTAATCTCTAAAATGGGGATAATGTTAATAACATCTACTTTATAACTCAATGTGATTGTTAATTTAGTTAATGCATGTAAGGTGCTTAGAACAGTGTCTAGAACATAGTAAGTGCTGTATTTGTGGTACCTCAGAGAGCCCTTCATACTATTCTTTCCAAACACCCATCACAATGGTAGTTTATAATTATGTGTGTGATCATCTGTGTCATGGCTGACTCCCCATGTAAGTTAAAAGCCCCAAGAGGGAGTATGTTTGTATGGCACATTGTAGATACCCAATAAATATGGGTTAAATGATAGTATCTAATCAAATCTTGATGGTACAGATGGGTAAGCAATAAAATGTAGAGATAGAAAAGTACTTGCCCCAGGTCCCAGAGAAAGAGGGTATTAGAATTGCAGAGTGGGTTTTAGAATTAAGGTGTCTGAAGATTTGGAACATTTGGGGAAGCACTTTGGAAATTTTAAAATTTCCCCATTCAAAACCAAGGCAGTAACAACACTTTTGCCTCATAAGATGCAGAACAAATGATCAGAAAGAAGTTGAGGCTGGCCAGTTGGCTCAGTTGGTTAGAGCACAGTTTTATAACACCAAGGTCAAAGGGTGTGGATCTGATACCAGCCAGCCACAATAAAAAAAATGTTCAAACATAATTTAACACTGTCTCTGCTCCTACTCCTCTCAGCACGTAGGGGATCTGCATTTTCAGAACTCTTCCAGATAACCCTATCTGACCCTCACTTGGAGGTTCATGTGATGGTTAAGGTTTTAAGCTCTTGAGTAAAATATACTGGGTTCCAATCCTGGCTAACTGGGGCCCTGGTCAAGTCCCAGCACCTCTCTGAACCTCAGGTTCCTTATTGTAGCATGGAGGTAATCAAGTGTCCATATCCTAGAGTTGTTGTGAGATTTCAATGAGAAAATAGCACATAGTATGTGCTTAGTAAGTGTTCCTATGGTTATTATGTCCTTATTTTACATAGGGGAACTAGTCTCAGAGAGGGAAGGAATGTTACAAAGGACAAAAACAAGTGATTTGACTCATCCGTTTAAGAAGATTACACCAACATCTTCTATATGTCTACTAGTTGGCAAAGAGATGAACAAGGAAAAGCGCTCACCTTGGGAGCTTAGAGATTAGTGGGGGGGGGGGGGAGAGAGAGAGAGAGAGAGAGAGAGAGAGAGAGAGAGAGAAGT